>NC_142525.1:27830716-27980716 GCF_964205215.1 Stylophora pistillata
TCCCTTTTATCGCTTTTGCGTGTGTTTTATTGAAATACCGTATTTCACCGGTATTCGTACATTTTCCGGGTAAATTTTCAATATTCCTAAGATTTTCAAGTACGATGTTCAATATTCAGTATTCCCATTCTACCCCCGATAAAGTTGACAATGAGAATATTTATAAGTGCGAGGATCCAGGCTTGCCCATCAGCAAGTGTTAAGTAAATTAAAGACTCTCTCGCACAAGTTACTCTTTCGAAATAACCGCGCAATCATAGCATAAACGGCAATTTTCACAATTGCAGACTGATTCGGCGACAGGAACGGCTTCACTTAGCCCAAATGGGTCATGACATTTAAGGCTAGCCTGTTTTTACTGCGTAACGTGATATTAAGTAACGCTCGTTGTACCCTGTATGTTCTGACTGCGATGGAAAGATTTATTGGTTTGTAAACAGAGTGCGATTATCTGTCTGTTATGACAATGCCAAAGTTAAATCACGACAGCTAACTGATATTCTACCCTGATCAGACCTTTCTGAGTCAGCATGGAGGTCAGTGAGCTGCTCGGCAAGGGCCTTGTTTTCGTGAAAGATTTCGATCGCATTATGATTTTGGAGATACAAGAGTATCATTTGACGCTTGAAACAATTGGGTAGCTTTTTTAAAAATACATTTGTGATACCTATAGTGCGAAGCTCTTTAAAGGGACACTGTCACGGGTTAACATGCGCAGTAGCATACACTCTCAGACTTGTCACGCTTGACCGCCATTCTGGAAATATCGGTGAGTTGAAGGATTCTGCATATATTTTGCATTTAAATCAAGTTTATCTAAAGAAAATGCTCACGAAAGTAAATTTCTTTTACTGAGGAACCTTCGGTGATCTTTTGTAAATGTAAAAGTGCTTGTACGACGAAGCGTAGATAAAATAGTTCTCGTGGGTGCCCGTGCAAAGGGAGAAACGTGCTGCGTACAGATGAATGTAAATCATGAATGTAAATCATGAAAGTAAATGAATGTAAATGTACAGATGAGTGTAACAAGCAATAAACCTTGCAGAAACAGGGTATGCACATAAAGTTGAATACATGCATATAAAGTTTTATACATTCACTTCTTTTGTGGCCTGAATGTCTAAAAAGCGTACGAAATAATTTGTGTATTCCCTTTCTTCAGGATTCGAACCTGCCTATATTAATTTATGAAAGCCGTAGAGTTCGGCCGAGGCTTACCTGTACTCCATGGCCAATTATAATGTGTAGCAGAATAAACATCTGCCTTGCAAATGCTACAAATGTCTATGATATCTGGCATCATTTTATTTCCCTATCAGTAAAATCGGCTGTCACTGAAAGACTCATAACCGGCATCAAATTTTGCCTGCAGCCGCAACTTAAATGTCTTTTCCTCCACATAAATACGCTTATGGTTTCTCAGCCACGCTTTCTTGTATTCTCCTCTGTCTTCAACCTTTCGTTTCCGCCCTGAGTTGATGTGTTTACCGCCATGTCCGGATTCTCCGCTAGACGCCATTTTGAATTTGTAAATGCAACTTTAAAAAGTGAGGCTGACTTTCTCAAGTTTCGATCAGCTACACGAGCATGCGCAGACCGTGACCGTGTCCATTAAGTATGAAATATCAGCAGTAATGAAGTCCTAAACCTTAGGTAGACCTTCGCGGGTGTCCTTCGCAAAAAACATAATTTCAGCATGAAATTGCGTGAAGTGGCCTTTATGTGTTTCGTGAGTCCTGACGTGACATCATTTCAGGGGTACGAACACTCTTTATTTCATCCTTAAGACTGTTTTTTTTATTCATCATCATCATCATTATCATGTTTATTTGTTCAAGCAGGTTGAATTTATTGGCAACTGTATAAGCTGATGTGGACCTGCTGTTTTCCCACCCAACCCACCCCAGGGGAGGACTTCCAGCACGCAGTAATCTCGTGCGTGGGAAATTAACGTCTTTTACCCCTTACCCTGTAAGAGACGGGACCTCCGGCTTTACGTCCTATCCGAGAAGACGAAACAATGTGAGTGAAGTGACTTGCTTAAGGACTCAACGTTAAGCCCCAGCCAGGACTTGAACCCGGGCCGTTTAATCCAGAGTTCAGCGCACTGACCACTGGACTACTCACGCCTCACTGATTAATATTTTGCCCTCAGTCTGCATTTTACCCCTGGTCTGCAGTCTGCATTTTACCCCTGGTCTGCAGTCTGCATTTTACCCCTGGTCTGCAGTCTGCATTTTACCCCTGGTCTGCAGTCTGCATTTTACCCTCAGTCTGCATTTTACCCCGGTCTGCAGTCCGCAGTCCGCAGTCTGCAGTCCGCAGTCTTCCTTTTACACTGACCGCTTTTGGTCTAACTAGTCCATTTACCTCAAAAAAATGCGTGGGCTTTGTCTCATGAGTGAAACTGGTGCCGTTTTCTTCATGTTCATGTGTTGTTCGAAACGAATGGCGTCAGCTGTATTCTGTCCTGTTCATTTCAGTAGAATGCTTTGCCTTGTAAAATAAATTTCGAAGGGCACAATGAATTTCAAACCAGCTTAGTTATATTTCACTTTGCTGTATGTGTCATGATCTTGAAGTTCTTATTTCTTGAGATTGATGATGGGAATTAACTGTTATGTTCTCTTCTGTTTAAGGTTATGTTAAGTGACCCAATAATTGGTACTATTAAAGACAGAATGGATGGCTGTGATATTTACTGTGGTGAGCTGTTATTCGAGAGTTTGTCATTATTCCCAGAAGCTTACTTCTTGTTTAAATTATCAGTCTTTGTTCTCTGTACACAACTTGCCTAGACTAATATGCTATATAGGAGTTATGTCTGCTCTATTTGTAACAGTAAAATTACAGTTAATTTGTTTCGAAGTTTTGTCCAGATTTCGTTGAAAATGAATGTGAGGAATGATCAGTTATATTCCTTAAGAGTGTTAAGCTTCCGAGATGAGAGCTAATAGATTTCTTGAGTGATTCAAACATGATTTGTCTCCTGTAAAATTGACACAGCCAAACCCCCCTGGCAAATGTCTATAAATTTCTTTAAATAGCAGTCCGGTTGATTCCCATTATCACTAATGTGCAGTATCAAAGTCTCCTTTTGACTTCAGTCTTATTTCTCTAAAATCTAATAGGAGTAAATCATCCATTTTCATAAAGAGGTCAACAAAAATCTCTTCATTATTTTAATCTGACTTCATTCAGTCTTGTTCCCAGGGGATACAAACCTTGGGAAATAATTTGGTTTTTGTGCTCCCTGTAACTATCAGCTGTACAGGTTCTCATCAAATTTTCAGATAACTCTTATTATTAAAAACTGGATCATTGGATAATGCAATTCAAGACTTTTTATTGGCTTAGCCATTATGGGATATATGCCAATATACCATAATCTACAAATGTGGTAAGCGTAAGTGTCAGCTTAAAAGTAAAAGGGAGCTAAGAATTTAATAAAATGTAATAACTTAATTTAACGTTTTTAATAAAACAATTATTCCACTCGTTCTTGTTGGATATGAGATGATTATAGCCAACGAGACGCGTAGCGCCTCGTTGGCTATCTGTCATCTCCTATCCAACGCACGCTCGTGGAATAATTGTTAATTATTAAAAACTGGATCATTGGATAATGCAATTCAAGACTTTTTATTAGCTTAGCCATTATGGTAGATGAGCCAATATACCTCTTATAAATATGGTAAGCGTACGCATCAGCTTAAATTTAAAAGGGAGCTAAAAAATTTAATAAAATTTAATAATTAAATTTAACATTTTCGATAAAAAATTATTCCACAAGCGCTTGTTGGATATGAGATGATTATAGCCAACTCGGTGCTACACGCCTTGTTGGCTATTTATCATCTCGTATCCAACGCGCACTTGTGGAATTATTGTCGATAATTTAATAGGTTGAAAAGTAAGGTTGGAAAGAGTGTATCTGATGTTTTTGGGCAGTGAGAAGGATAGATGAAGTTAAATATAATTTTTATTGGGATAATAATTGATTCAATTTATTATTATTACAACTGGAAGCTCAAAATGTTATTTGATATTATTCACATTTAGACAACAGGCTGGTATTTCTTTTTTTGTACGTCTCCAGTTATGGTGCAATCCTCATTTGTTGAGGTTTAGGGGTAGCTTGACCAAAATAAAAGGATCAGATTTTGGTAAAATGTTCCAAGTCATGAACCATACATAGGTGAGGATATTTTCAAGACTGATGATTGAAAAGAACTTTCTTTTCTCTGATAAAATCCCATAATTATTCAACCATTTCCCCCGAGTTATGACAACCATATCTCTATTGCTAACATTATCTTACTTTTCTTAACGCGATAATGACATTTTGTGTTTCAGTAATCGTTCCAGCTGGCTGGGATTTGTGAAAAACCTTTTCAACCAAAACCTAAACTTCTGTGAACTTTTATTTTTTTCTGAGATTGCAAATACATTGCAGTGGAAGTTGAAGCTCTAAAACACTCAAAGGAAAGTAAGTACCACAAGTGTGCTCGATTTGTTGAGATACCAATGACACGATTAAATTACTTTCCAATACGTCTGTGCTGTTTGACAGGCCTCCTGTATCATTCACCAAAAGGATCATCTACATCGATCGAACCAACAATTATTAAAGAGGACTCGAATTGAACTCGATTGCGTACCCTTTTGCTTTTGGAAAATCAACCGATTGAGACTTCCTTTCGCACACCACACAACCATATTAAGATCACAGGCGGCCTGGGCTCTGTCACAGGCTCTTTAACAACGTATTATTATAGAGTTTGAAGAGTGGTTTAGTTGGACTTGCTTTTGAGCTCCGCAAATATAAAGTTGTGTGAAATAATCAAAGAAATAAAGTCTTACCTTCATACAGAGTAGTCTGTGTTGTTCTTGTTGCAATATGAGGTCGTTTTGCTGTGTTTCAGCTGTCCTAGCACTACCTTTTATTTGGTAGTGCAAGGACAGCTTAAAGACAGCAAAACGGCCTCAAATCGAAGCCACTGATCGAATGATTAATCTTGAAATCATCCGCGATAAATTTCGTGAATACATCGTTGTCAAGCCAGAATGGAATATAAAAACGATGTGGTTTATTCAGCTTTCAGTTTTGAGTACAACTACTCTAAAGTATTCTCTGTCCATGTTGATGTACGTTTTTCAAGTCGAAACCCCGAAAATTCGATCAAACTTCGCTTGGAGTATGGAGGCAAAATATGATGAAGTTCCAGGGTCCTACAGGATGTCTCAGTGACGCACGTGTTAACATATTCGGGTCAGAACTGAACTTCTAAAGTTCTATTTCTTCGCCATTGGACGGCTTTTTCATCGGTTGTGCCGTCGTGCTTTGCTTTCACCCACAAAAAGTATCTTCTCATGTGACCAAGACATTGTCGCCCTCATCAAAATTAATTGCCCTCACAGGTTTTAAGAACGATTGCATCAGCTTATGGGCATTTCGGTTGTGCACGCGGTATCTGTTTGAAAAGGTCGGTTAAATGATTTGTTTGGACATATATTTTCTGCTGGTATACGGAGTTTACAGTTCATTAACAGTTTGTTTCATTGTTGATTCTATTCACTGTAGGACACGCCATTTGGGGCGTGTCCCCTGGGTATTCCTGATT
The DNA here is from genome assembly GCF_964205215.1 of Stylophora pistillata. Taxonomy (NCBI): domain Eukaryota; kingdom Metazoa; phylum Cnidaria; class Anthozoa; order Scleractinia; family Pocilloporidae; genus Stylophora; species Stylophora pistillata. The sequence continues at coordinate 27,836,341 of NC_142525.1, forward strand.
GGCGTGGTTTCATTATTTATAGGCGGTTCAGAGTGATTTAGTCCTCTCACTCTCGCTTTCCACGCTGACATCGAAGTTGTAGCCCCACCCGCCCGCCCTTGTCAGTTTTCGTTATTTTCATCATTAAAGGCGCTTACATCAAATGGTTTTCTGGCAGTCAAAATGCTTGTAAAATTATCCAAGTTGGAAGCATGATGAAAGATCTACACGTTATAGCCCTTAAGATTTTTCAGTTTTGCCTCGATAATGAAATCGAATTGGAAGTACAATGGATTCCACGAACTAAGCTTGATAGGGCGGACTTCTTTAGTTGTATTATTGACGTAGATGATTGGCAAATCACAACTTCCTTTATTGAATTCCTGAAGTATACTTGGGGGCGACATACAGTGGACTGTTTTTCCAATTTCTATAATAAGAAAATCAACAAGTTTTATTTAAGATTTTGGAATCCAGGTTGTAGCGGAGTGGATTTCTTCTTTCAGAATCTGATTGGGGAAGATTGCCCCGTTGTGCCCCAGATAAATCTAATCCATAGAACAATTCACTATTTGTATATATCCAAGGCGGTCGCTACTTTAGTCGTACCATTCTGGCCTTCGTCGTATTTTTGGCCTATTATTGCCAGAAAATTTTTTTTCAGTTTTGTGATAGATTAGAAGTTGTTCAGCGGAAGGACTGTTCTGAAGCAGGTTGGAACACCAATTCGTTGTTAGGCTCTAAGAGATTTTTTGGGCAAATGTTAGCGGTCCGTATGAAGCTTTGATTGCTGGACCACCGGGTCCCTTTAACTCTTAGGATGATCAGTAATGATTTAGTTGAGATTTGTTTTGGTAGGTATAAGGACGCTTGTCCGATTATACATCGACAAGAGGGCGCTGGTCTCGGATTAGGAGAGCACTTCATCGTCTCCAGCTTATATTCTGAGGTAGTTTATGTGGTAGTAGAACGCTTGTGCATATGATAGAAAGGTGGCGCTGGCCTGTTTTCGGAGACCGGTTGTTGCCTTGAATTTTGTATTTTAGTTTGCGGCGTTTATTTTAAATGTTTTCCGTTCTCTTTTGTCTTGTCTACTTTTGTTTTCATCAGATGTTTACCACTCAAGGTTATCGGCACAACGTCCCCGACCACGTGAAACCAAACACCAAAGATCTTCTGACCTTTTTAATGAAGTCTAAGGCGGATTCCACAGTTAAAAGACATACAAAAGAAAACTTCAAGGTCTCAAGATGGTGTAATTTCGTCAATTGTATGAATAAATGTCAGCTTGGATTGCCTGAGCATCCAACCATCATTCCTTTGGTGTTGTATTTCTATAGTATTTAAGGAGAAAATAATTTACGTTCGTCTGAGCGCAGCGAATTAGAACGTAACGAACATTTCCTCCCTAAGGAGGGAGAATGCACACACAATGCTTTTACTCTTCAAAAGGCTACTACTTGGATGATCAGATATAAAAGCATTTCAAACTTGATATAACGAACATGATTTTTGTAAATCAGGCGAGAGGGAAGAACTTTTTACTTTCGGGTGCCATGCGTGGGTACCTAAGCAAACGACAGGCGGCCCAAGCTCACTACTACAAAACCGGACGTGACTCTTACCGTGTTGCGCAACGTTTTATATTTATAAAGGTTTGTATCCGGGATGTTATCGGTTTGCCTTAAAAGAGAGGAAAAATGTCTTGTTTTGAAATAAAATGGACTTAACTTATTGCCTTGTTGTTTTCTTTGTTGATTCCTAGCATCTCAGGCCATTTTGAAGCGTTTTCGGCGAGTTAGCGCTATGTTGGTGTTCAACTGCTAAAAGAAAGGCAAGGCCGGAAACCTATTTTAGAAGTGCCCGTCACCCGAAGCGAATAATTCCGCCAAAAAATTACCACCAGTCTCGATTCCTCCGGAAAATCAGAGCAGAGATGTTGCAGTTCCATTTCCATTCACTCGATTCCCAATTCCTCCACAGATCTTTCACTAGCGATGCTTTTATCTTTTATCTTTTATGCTTTTATCTTTTATCTCTTTGTAGCCAGCGGCCTGCAGTCGACAAACAAACCAGTTAGCTCCCCTATATTTTTAAAATGCTTACCATGCCTTCCATGCCTGCGATGAAGTCATCACGTTAAAAAGAACAGGAAGAAAAAAAAGATAATGACTTCGGTGAATTCGAGGATGAGAACAACAATGACAATCGACCCTGTATTCGCGTGTCTGTATTCAAGATCAAAGCAAAGATCAAAACAGCAATGACATCAAATATGATGAATATATGAAGTTCATATATTTTGAACTGCGGTTATAGAGATACGTATGATGCACGATCCTCGCAGTAGAGAGCGCTATTTATGCAATAGTGAAAATCAGACCTGAAAAAAATCAGGCCTGTACGGGGTCAGAGGTCAGTGGTTCGAATCCCGTACAGGCCTGAGATGGCGATAGCCGGTGCGCGCGATCAAGCACGGTGACGGGCAAGCCATGCTTGTGACGGCTGTCCACATGGCTATGATAGTGCAGGAGTAGCCCTGTGCTTGTCGACTTAACGTAAACCATTGTTTCAACACATAGCGCGCGATTTTAAAGCTGCACCCCAAGGAATGGGAGCATACCATTTTTCTCTACCTTCATAGTGAAGCTCACGGCACTATGGGCGTGGTTCAGGGTATCCAAAAATTCTGCAGCTGCTGCCAGATCCGGCATCGTGACTAGAGTGTCACCTATGTAGCGGCGGTAAAAGTCTGGGAGTTTTCCTTGATCTTTCCGAGGGAATCTTCAATAGAGCAAACGAATACATTAGCCAAAAGGGGTCCAGGGGGAGACCCCACAGCTACTCTATCGGTCTGTTCGTAGAGGGCCCCGTCGAATTGAAAAAGCTGCCCCTTTGTAGCAACGTGTAGAAGATCAACGAGATCAGTACTGGTCAAGTTTAGATTATAAGCGTCGATGAACCAGTTGTTTTCGAAAGTTTTGCGTGCCAAGATGTCAATTGTTTCGTTTAAAGGATCCCTTCCAACCACAATACCCTGCGCGCCTCTATTATTGTTTTGATAACTAGTCAAATAGAAAGAACAATAAATTTGGAACGCGATTGAGGAAATTCGAGACCTCAGTGAGGCAAATGTACTCAGATGAACGAGGATTTCTTTCCACTTCACGACTTGTCCAATACCGGATGGCAGAGAAAATGGCGGATTTCACATATCGCGCGCGCAATGTTTTGTGGTTGGAAGGGATCCTTTAAGGGAACATTTGTGAAGAGCGATGCGACGTCATAGGAGACCAAGATTTCTCCCGGGTTTATCTTAACTCCACGAATTTCATTTGTGAAGGCAAAAATATCAATGATGGTATGTTCGTTTAACATCAATCCATTTAGCAAGGGCGTAGTTATAAGTGCCCATAGCAGATAATACAAGACGCATTGCTAATTCCCTCTTGCGGGTCTTGGAATATCTGCGGTCGTTATCGGAGCAGAAATTCACCCTCACACTAATGGTTTCCTAACGGTATCAAATTACTATTAATGGCGAAATTCAAGCGCGTAAAAATTAGAGTCAGACCAAGATTGCTAGTTTTACCGGAAATATTGATAATAAACAAATGTTACATAGACATATCTTCACCGTAATGTACATAGTTCTCACAGATGACTATACAAAATAAAAAGATCTTGGCTTTTTCAATACTCAAAAAAGAAAAAAGGTATGCTATTTTCATTTCAATTTGAAACTGCGTGCAAATTAATAAATAGCGATGGACATTTCATTGGGTGACTCTTCTTGTCCACTGTTTCCAGACCGAATTGGAATTTGGAATGTTGGTTTTTGCGGAGGGACGAAAACTGGACGACCCGAACAAAAACCCTTGGAGCAAGGACGAGAACCAACAATAAACTCAACCCACATATGACGCTAGGTCCGGGAATCGAACTACAGGGGTGAGAGGCGAGTGCTCTTACCACTACGCCATCCCTGCTCCCCTTTGCATCCAATGCTTTTCCACTTTGATAAATTATCAGATAATTATAACATTTCATAAATAAATATATGAAATAACTAATACCAAAATAATTAAACCTCTCGTAACGATTTATCAAACCCATATCTTTTACGTCTCAGCGGAGTCATGTTTCTGCCTTAATATACATTTTTGACATCACGTGAAACGGTATCCTCTTTTGTAATGGCTGTTATTATATAGCTGTGTCTCACAAGGACTGGGAACTACCGAATTGTAATTGCTGAGAATAAAAGACAGCTGTGGTTAAATTTATCCTTTATTTTTAATTCCCACAATTCCTCAGTTTAAAACTAATTTAAGCATCCATCACCAACCCCTCTCTCCCCAAAAAAAGTCTTCAAACATTCTTAGGGTTAAACCACTTGAAGTGTTCCCATACATCGATTACAACAGTCAAAGGTTACTCTGAAGTTCCTGGTTGAAAATCGGCTTTGATAATCATGTCCCATGTACTGCTGCGCCATTCTTCTCATGACACCTTTTAGCTGTTGCTCCTCTGCCTGGAGATTGACATCACTTGACAAAACCTGAACAAATGAATAAAAAAATCAGAGAATCAAACAACTCTGCTCAACGAAAACTTTAAGTTGTCTAGTATTCTTGTTCCGTGGATCTTTCTCAAAACTTCCTGTCATCATGGTTTTAGGTCTATTTTGACTTCCTCTAAAGCAAATCTACACGAAACTTCTTGTAATGTGCCCTGGTTTATCTGGGGTTTCTTTGACGTTTCCCTTTAGCGACTGTGATGGTGTAACTAGTGGCTGTGCCCAGAAAGAGACTGTAAGGCAAACCCCAAACATGAGAGCCCACTATCATTTTTTTAGGAAGTCTCGTGGGCAGAAGTAGACCATTAATAGCGCCTCTACAGACCTATGAAACCCCTAGTGTATCCATCAAATAAGTTTGATGCAGGATCACGACCCAACACCCCCTCCCCATATATGACAATATCCATCAAGAAGCTTGCTTGTAGTGTAATAATACTTAAAATCAAAACTACCGGACCCTTTAAACCCCTTTGAACAGTGACTAACATCTAACTTCTCCTTACTACGAATCAAACAATAAGGTCACGAGAATAAAGGAAATGATCACCAACTGAAGAAGCTTGACATTGAAAACAAATTCTCCTTGTCAGCCACATAGGAAATGTATAGATTACAATATTGAGAATATAATGCTCACTGATGTTATGGTGTAAAGGGCTAATACTATAATAGCAACTTTCCCAGAAAAATGGCACCAGCACCAAAATATGCATACTTTGTTTAATAATCTTAGCAGGTTATCAACTTTCAGCTGAGAAATTGCGAGTTTCAATTTAAAACATTACCAACACTCATGAGATTAAGGTTATATACTTTGGTTATCCAAGCATGCCTCCAGATTCCACTCTCCTTTGAAAGGAGATTGGAGCTTTAGGTAATCTTGAATGGGAGTGCCACTATGCAGTTGTAAATTAACCAAACTAGTCTCACCTGTAAAGCCAGTTTTTCAGCAGATGTTGGCTCAACGTGTTGTTCAGTCCCAGTTTCCTGTGGCTCATGAGTCAACATAAATGATGTTTCTGCTAATGAGAAGGCTGGTAAAACATTTTGCGCTACACCTAAGGTCTGTTCAGCTAAGGACTTGTTTGTGGAAGCCATTTCTAAGATGCTTTGATCGTTTGAGGTTTGAGATGAAGTGAAGGGGCCCTGATGAATGCCACTTGTACTTTTGAGCATCGAGTAAAGTGACTGAATTAACCTGAAATGACAAAAATCAACTTATGTTGAATTGGATTTCTTGCATCAATGTTCTTTTTTTTGAGGGAGAGCAATAAAAGATAATTTAGACCTTTTGGTATGAGTGAGGTATTGTTGAAGATGTCCCCTCTCCTCCAGTAATCTTTGTAGAGCACTTTGAGCTTGTCTAAACCGGGTGTAAAGAGTTGCCTTCCAACTGGACAATTCATCAGACATCATTCTGAAAATAAAAGATTTACAGGGATCGATGCATGTCTCTTGTTACAAAATAACTTTAAAATGTCTGAAGGGTATCTTGCAATAGGCTGGCATCCCAAAGAGAGTGCCAATACTCCTAGCCAGTTCATGTAACAGAAACTGGGATATATCAATTATGCTAATTTACCTTAGCTAATTTACCTTTGCTGGTAAACAGACGCTTACAGGATATATGCATTTTAACGTACAAAGTTAAACATAACCTTAGGCCCTTGAATATTTGTAATATATTTCAGAAACACAACCCTTCCTATAATTTAAGACAGGCTGACTTTTTTATTCCTAGATACAACACAATAACTTACGGCAAACATTCACTATGATATTGAGGACCTAAATTATGGAGTAAACTGACAACTTATGACAGATCAGCCACAACATTAGCTAGTTTCAAAAACCGCATACGTAAGCGTGACCTCAGCTCCCTATTGATGATGGCTGCAGGGGCTGTGCTCTATGTACTTCTTAATTCATTTCATATTTTTTTATACATGGTATGATTTAATTTTATTCTTAAGTAGGTAATATTCTTTGTAAATTATTTTTATCCATTTTATTTGTGTCCCCACATTAGTATGGGATATCTCCCAAACTAGAAGGTTCTTTGACACATTAATAAAGTTTCTATCTATCTATCTATCTATCTATCTATCTATCTGTCTGTCTGTCTGTCTGTCTGTCTGTCTGTCTGTCTGTCTGTCTGTCTATCTATCTATCTATCTATCTGTCTGTCTGTCTGTCTGTCTGTCTGTCTATCTATCTATCTATCTATCTATCTATCTGTCTGTCTGTCTGTCTGTCTGTCTGTCTGTCTATCTATCTATCTATCTATCTATCTATCTATGCCACTGCTCTCATTCCTGTCAGCTCTCTAAAATCTAAGAGTGTTAAGACAATGCCAGTTTGGAAACCTTCTTCACCTGCTTGCCAGGAATTTTGTCCTCCAGACATCACACTCAATCTCTAATCTGTCAGATTCCTCTGAGTATTCCTCACACATCTTTTTCCAGTGATTGAGCTCCACAGTTTGCTGCACATTTCTGTTCACTAAGTCTTCCAACCTACACAACATCAAAACAAACAGGACTCATTGGGCAAGTTAGACATGACTTCTTGTAAGAAGTAATCATAAACATTTTATGGAGGAGAGGCCATAATAGAAAAACAACAACAAAAACAAAAAAGAAAAGGTGTTAACACTTGGGTTTGCTGTGTCTATTACCTTGACTAAATAATTAAATTTCACGTGCAACAATAAGTAATCAACAGCTTCACTACATACATCAATGGGAGACATGACTGCCTTTGCAGGTTGAGGTTTCTCAGCCTGGGGAAAATGTGACACCTGGCAACATTGCAATGGGGCAATATTATTTTCATGCAGAATTTAGACATACAGGTGGTACAACTCTTTCACCCTTTCAACAGATTCCCGAGTTTATATAACCTACTTCCCCCAAGAAATTCCAATAATCTTTAAATAGTTGAACTGTCAGTTTTAAATACCTTTCACCAACATCTTCTCCCACTGATGCCACTAGCAACCTCTTAATTTCTGCATTAACCTGAAAAAGGATAACTTAGTTATCAGTAGTGAGCCACATTAAGTGTTTTGCTGTACAAAGAAAATGAGATATCCCAAAATCTCTTTACACAAAATTGAACATGATGTAAGGTTACTTGTTGACTAAATGTACTTTTTTCCCCAAAGATTGACTAACTAGTATAGAATTTCTCCTTTAAATATCACCCCTAAATCAAACATTGAGGTCTTGAGAGTAAAGAAAACCATCACCAACTTAAGAAGCTGTTGATTGTTGAACCAATTCTCCTTGTCACCACTATAGGAAATGTATAGAGAACAGTATGGAGAATATCCACAGCATTGCTAGGCAGAGATAAGGGTTTACAGAGGCCCCCTTTGATGATGACTCTGGGTTTAATGCACTATAATCAATTTGATCAAAAGTGAGTCAGGGAACTAGGTCATGCAGGTGAAGGAAAAACTTAACACCTCTCCATAAAAATGTCATGGAAAGACAAACTGGTCCTTTCAAACTACTACTTTCACTGAGGCCTTTCTAAACTTACTTTTTAGGGCTTTACTTTCCATATGTTCCTATCAGAAATATATTGAGTAATTTATGTTATAGGGACTTGGAAGAAGAAGAGGCAGACCAAATGAATTAAGTCATAATAGTTATTTTTTTCCACTAGTTTTCAAGGAAGTGTGTACATAATATGTTGAGCATTGGTTATTCCCGAACCTTTGTCTGGACACCAAGCTGCACAGAGAGTTTTGTCTTCTCTTCAACAAGCTTTGCATTCTGTTCCTGAAGATCACTGATGACTTTCTGGCTGTCCACAAACTCAGCTGTTTGTTCCACCACAGTGGATTTCAAAAGACCATCTCCGAAACTTAGATCCACCGCAGGAGGAGCCAAAGAAACAAGCTGATCAGTAGCAGTGCAAGATAGGCCCAACTGATTGTTTAATCGCAGAAACTCTGGTCCTTGGAGTAGAAGATTCGTCGAGTTCTGTCTTTGCACTGACTGAATAGGACCATCCTCTTCTAATTGTACTCTTTCTGTTCTAGAGACATCTTTTCTTCTCATCTGTAATTGTGTGGACTCAACTAAATTTGGGTGACCAGTTGATGTTCCCATTTCCTTCATTGTGAAAATTTCATTTTCATCTCTGTATTTTGTTCCTGAGCTATTTACCAGCATGCCAGTTGTTATTTGAGCAGATCCATTTACAATTTTCTTTCCAGCATTGTTCCTTTTCACAGTTGAAGACAATAAAATGTTATTTGCTTTTTGAGTCAAGTCACTTTCTTCACTATCCTCTGAGAAACTGTCATTGCTGGAATTGCTTGATGAAAATTCCATTCCATCTCCACTGGATCTCGGTAACCTACTAAAATCCACTGAAAATGAACAAATGAAATCTGATGATTACCTCATAATATTCAGGGGTTTCATTAAGGGCCACACACCGGGTAAATATTGATCAGCTGTGGACAGAACTTTGTCCAGCTACTGTTGCTGTGTTTTTTAAAAAACTGTCAAACAATCTTCTAAAAGAAATTCTCTCATTTTCAATTCCAAATTCATACAGGGATGCATGTCCCCAACCGCCCCCCCCCCCCAGCTTTGCAAGGCCTCTTGGGCTATGCAGATTTTTCTGCCCATATGACATAACCTGGTGTCATTCTATTAACCCTAAGTAAGAGTCACCAGCATCTAATTTCTCCTAACATTAATACTGCTGAATCATTCATTAAGATCATGAGAAAAAAGGAAATGATCACCAAACTAAGAAGCTTTGATTGTTATATGAACACCTAAGAAAATATCTAGAAAGAGTTGAAGAGTTGATTCTCCTTATGAACACCTAAGAAAATATCTAGAAAGAGTATGGAGAATATGGAAACTGATGTTAATTAGGATGTAAAGGGTTGAAAATCTTATTGAAACCCCTGAATATCTATGTTGTGGTTCAATTTTATCCTTGGTTCAAATTTTATTTCCCTTTGTTTCAAACTCATTATCATACATTAACATGACCCAGAACAAAGGAAAATAAAATTTGAACCAAGTATAAAATTGAACTATATCTACATTGTCTCACTCTTGTGGATTTGTAAAGATGAAAGTGACTTAAACCACACCTGAAGCACCATTTTGTGCAAAAAATTAAATTCAAGTTTGTCACCTAATAGAGTTAAAGGGTTAATTAAATGTTGTTAGCATACCCAAAACATTTTCAGCATCCTTTCCATGTCTGTGCAAGGAAATCCTATTGAAATAAAACACCTTCCTCATGATTTTAAAAGGAAATGGAAAAAAAAACGTTATCAATAAGAATAATTCACACAACGGTAGCCATAGTTCTTCCTTAATTACAATCTACTAGAGATAAACTTACCGTTCCATTTCTAAAGGAACAGGTTCAGATAGAGTCGCCATATTTTCTTTAAGATCAACCTTTAACAGCTGGGCAAGTGCCAATCAGAACTGCACGTATGATGAACGGGTTCAGAAGCTGTGAAAAGGGGGAAATTAATACATGTAAGACTTGGAAGGTTAAAATTTATCAGTTTCTCTACATCCTAATCTCGATCAAAATACTTTTAAGTACCTGAATACACATAGAAATTAAAGTAAATCTTTCAAAAGAATAAAGATCAATTTCTTGATACAAGAAACCAATAAATAACATTATGATTACTTACTCCAAAAACCAACCTGAGGAAAGTTGACAACGTGGAAGTTACAGCTCAATCACGTGAATGGTGAAAAATTACGCAAATCGTAGAATGACACCATTTCCGGAATAAGAAAAGATCCGGGTTTAATTAAAGAAAAATCCAGCTGATAATTCTAGGGTTATTTGTATCAATTGAGCCTGATACAATACCCCTCAAATGAGTACAAAACTTTCAAACCGAAACCACACCAAACGTCCGCCATGTTGTTTGAAATGTCCCAGAACTCCTTGCCGCAGAAAGAAAAAATTGGAAGTCTTTCCGGGGAGGAGAAAGTGAGCTACATTTTGCACAGCTGTTAGAGAACCAGTGTAATATGAGCAAAATGATCACAGTTTTAACTAAAGAAACTTGAATTAATACCAAAACATTCATTGAATTATTCATGATTCTTTCCACTGTATCAGTTCGGCTAACTTTACTCTTAATAATTTATGTTGCAAACTTGCAAAACGCACCCCTCCCTAGAGAATAGTTTTTGTTCCCAGCCAGGTGCGGGTAAACACTTTAATTGTACGCGCTTTGTTTGAAAATGGCGCGTTACGCCCGCAGGAAATATTAGGTTAAAATTTTGTTAAATTAGCCTAGAAAGAAACCTGTTTCATGGCGTCTAGGAATAGGGAAAATGGCATCAGGCTTCGAAGAAAACCTGCAAAGGAATTGATTGGAGAGGAACGCAAAATCCAGAGTTATCACAACTTTGTTACTGACGATGAAGAAATCGACAGTGATTTACCTGTACCGAACTTGTCCTTTGGTTTCGCATCTGCCCTTGTTACCTGTGTTTCTGTTCTTTGTTATTATAATTCATGCAAAGGCGAGTTTGTCTTCGACGACTCTGAAGCAATTGTGGCGAACAAGGACTTGACGCCCGACATCCCGCTTGGAGAATTGTTTTATCATGACTTCTGGGGTGCGAACATTAGTTCCAACACCAGTCACAAAAGCTATCGTCCCTTCACAATTTTAACATTTCGATTCAATTATTGGCTGGCAGAAGGACTGCATCCCTGGGGATTTCATGTCATCAATGTCACACTCCATGCTGTGGTGTCAGTCTTATGTCTGAAACTTTTTTCGATCCTTTTCAGTGGTAAAAATAATGTTAAATTTTATTATGATAATAATTCTTCCGAAAGAACTCATTTAACAGCTCCAAGGGCAAGTTTACTCGGTGCGATCCTTTTCGCTGTTCATCCTATCCACACAGAGTGTGTAAGTACGAACAATTCTTTTATTTCACCGTTAAATTTTTACTTATCTGACCTTAACGTAACTCGAGAGTTAAGTAATTTTAACTTCTCATTATTATTTAATGTTGTCCTTTCCAAGCTTGTTACAGGTAGTTTAATCGAAAGCTTACTTGTAAGCTTGAATTTTTAATAGGTTCAAAGTCGTTTTGTTAAAATCTGTTTGATTTTATAAACTGTTCCTTGTTTCCTTTTTTCTCAGATATAGCCCAGTGCATGACTAAAGCAGTTTACTTCTTAGCCTATTTTTAATTTTTTTTAGTGATATTATATGTTAAATGTTATAAAATATTTAAGATAGAAGTGCACTCTCATTGGTTGATGGTTGTATGAAGATGAGGTTATGTAAACACAGTTATGATGTCATACTTTCTGTGTTTGCCAGAAATATTTCATAAAAGCCACAGAAAGGCTTTCTCACTGTTTACAAAGCCTCATCTTAACTCATGGGGTTTGAGAGAATTCTTGAAAATTATACAAACATAAGACCTTGTCATGGGTTTGGATGATTTTCTTGAATTCTCCCAACTCCCTCTGTGTTAGGATTAGGCTATAATAAAGAGGAAAAATCCTCTATTACTTAATTTTTTAAAAAATGTGGATAATTGAGTGCCAATCCTTGAACAAGAAGAAAGATGTTAGTGATAGTTTTATACTGGGAAGTTCTGTTTTGTGAGGTTTATTTGATTTAATTTCTTCTAAGGAAACAGATATTCGTCTGGGACTACATGTTTTACACTGTAGGTTATCTACAATCACGAGTTAACTGTCAATAAAGATTATTCCATATGCATGTGCTATATCTATGGAATTAAAATCCAGATTTAAAAGAGGTTAAAGGAAAAAGTTAATCATACAAATAACTTATAATAATTTCTTCTAAGGAAATCTTCCAAGATCTTAATAAGATTTCCACCTGGGACCGCAGCTTATCACAATCATGAGTCAGCTGTCTATAAAAGCTATCCCATATGCATGTGCTATGGAATGTAAATCTAGATTTAAAAAATTCCTATCACACAAAGAACTCAAATGATGCAGCTCAGAGGAAAAACAGTTGTCTACATGTATGAAATCAGTGTATTGTCATTAGGCATCACCAGTGATTGAAAAATCTCTTCAACATCTAGGCAAATTCTCCAGCAAAATTATGATGGCTTTTGGTATTTTTCCAAATTTTGTATGATATGGAAGATCATTTTTGTGGCAGATGCAAAAGAGGCTGATTGGATTTCTTGCTGAACAAAATAATAAGTAATTGACTCAGGCAACATTGTTGATCACTGGTACCACTGTGAAAGATGAGACCTGTGCTATTGTTTATTGAACCACTGAAAACTGCAGTGCTAAAAAGATGCCAGAGATTTTGGCAAAGCTGAGGATAGAGTAAGTGATTTGTTACAAGGACAGTTCTCTGTGCCAGGCCACCTAATGTTTGCATTGATTTCATAGACATGCTGATGCATGATTTGTTTTCCTTTTTTTTTGGTGTCAAAGGTGCATAAATCAATTCAATAACTTTTTTGTGTAGGAGTGGCTTGTTAGAATCATGCAATATGACAAGTAAGCTCAGGTACTAAAGATTATTTTTCTGTTTTTTATTTATTGATATGTTCTATATTAATTTTCATAGGTTTCAGGTTTGGTTGGAAGGGCAGATCTTCTTGGTGCTGTGTTTTTTATCCTCTCATTTCTGTTTTATGTGAAATGTTGTTTCATTGGTGAGTGTATTTATCTATAATTTGCAACATAATTTATTTTGGGATTGTCAGGGCTCGACACTAACGGTAGCCCACTAGCCACAGACTAGTAGAAACTCAGTTTTGGCTAGTGGATTTCAATTTCCACTAGCCAGCTTGGCTAGTAAACAAACTGAAATTGTCGTAACATTTAAGATGTAACAAGCCTGCTGCAAAGCACTTGGCTTGTAAGTTGAAAACTTAGTGTTGAGCCCTGGATTGTGTAGCCTACAACAAGATCAATCAGTGATATACAATTTCTGTAAAACAAAATTATTTAAACTATTTCAAGGAAGTTTTCTGATTGGCTGTTTTCTGTTTTCTATTTATGTATTCTGTTAGTTCTTTGAATGGCATCAATCTAATCACTGTCAACATATCCTTTGAGGAAAGCTATGTGTTCAAGGATATTCAGTTTGAACTCTTTACCCTAAGGGTGACAGGGCTCGACACTAACGGTAGCCCACTAGCCATGGACTAGTAGAAATTCAGTTGTGGCTAGTGGTCTTTGATTTCCATAAGCCAGTTTGGCTAGTAAACAAACTGAAATTGTCGTAACATCTAAAAACATCTAAGATGTCACTAGCCACTTGGCTAGTAAGTTGAAAACTTCGTTTTGAGCCCTGGGTGACCAGCATCTAATTTCTCCTTACAGACTGGAGTATTGTTGAATCATTCATTAACTAAAGATCACGAGAATAAAGGAAATGATCACCAACCCAAGAAGCTATGATTGTTAAACAAATTCTCCTTGTCAGTAGCAAAGGAAATGTATTGAGAACAGTATGGGGAATACAAATATTGATGTAAAGGGGTAGCTGGTTAGGAAATTATGATAACAAGTAAAAACAGATGATACGTGTGATGGACGATCCTCGCAGTAGATAGCGCTATTTGAGCAATAGCGAAATTCAGACCTGAAAAAAATCAGGCCTGTACGGGACTCGAACCACTGACCTCTGCGATACTAGTGCAGCGCTCTAACCAATTGAGCTAACAAGCCAACTGAGAGCAGGCCGTTAAGTTGATTCGTAATGAACCCGTGAAAGTGATAAATGAGATAGAATAAATATATGAAAATCATATATTTTGAACTGCGGTATTTGATACGTGTGATGGACGATCCTCGTAGTAGATAGCGCTATTTTTTTCAGGTCTGAATTTCGCTATTGCTCAAATAGCGCTATCTACTGCGAGGATCGTCCATCACACGTATCAAATACCGCAGTTCAAAATATATGATTTTCATATATTTATTCTATCTCATTTATCACTTTCACGGGTTCATTACGAATCAACTTAACGGCCTGCTCTCAGTTGGCTTGTTAGCTCAATTGGTTAGAGCGCTGCACTAGTATCGCAGAGGTCAGTGGTTCGAGTCCCGTACAGGCCTGATTTTTTTCAGGTCTGAATTTCGCTATTGCTCAAATAGCGCTATCTACTGCGAGGATCGTCCATCACACGTATCAAATACCGCAGTTCAAAATATATGATTTTCATATATTTATTCTATCTCAAAAACAGATGATGTTTATCTAGTTGCAAATGTGGCACAGAGATAAACCTGAGTTTATCATGAGGAATCAAACCCCAAATCTTCAGATTTTTCACTGTGATGCTCTTACTAATACTGAGTTGCAGAGAATTCTGCCATTACAAGGATCATCTTGGAAACAGTTAAAAGTGTTTGGTGTTGTTTGCAGATTCTGATGACAATGGATCAACATCTAGATTGCCATGGAAATATCTTTTGTTAAGCATGGTATCTTGCTGTATAGCTATGCTTTGCAAGGAGCAAGGAATCACTGTTCTGGTAATATAAACTCGTTTTAATGTACCAAACATCAGCTACCATCTAGGCTGTGCCTCATGTGCCACTTCTTTTGTTCTTACTTCATTTTGATGTCATCTGTGATCAGTTACTGAGCAGATGCACATCAACATTGAATCTGTTTGTTAATTTGCTTTTCAGTCTCCTGTTTGTTTGTAAACACCATTCTCCAGCACCAACATTTCCTAATGGAAATCTTAAAATCCTCATTCAGACTTACAATCCCTCATGAGAATCTTGGACATTTTTGTAACTTGTGTGAAGAGATGGAAGTTGGATAGATGAATGATGAGAGCAAAATCTTGGTTTGAAATGTTTAAACACAATAATTGTCATCTTATTCAGTGTTGTCTCCATGTTTACTTACAGGGAGTCTGTTGTGTTTATGATTTCATTGTGGCTTGTGAAATTGACCCCACCTCTTTATTGATGAAAGTCTCCTTGAAAGTCTCGTCACCTGAGGAGAAAAATAGAGTTGATCTAAAGGTAAAAATAAAGAAGTAGAACTGATGTTTCTTTCATCAATGCCTTCTAATAAGAACTTCTTGTAGCATGGGGTTCCCAGAGTGCCAGTTACGTTCCCATCCAATTTCACCATGATCAAGGCCTACAGAATATCTTTTTATCTTTGAATAATCAAACTAGGTTTAAATTGCAATATCCTGGGTAATGGCAGATGGCTTTTTACTCTGACAATAACAATGAATTAACAATTGATTAGATTGACTATAACAGTGACAGTGACATGAAAATGAAACTAACAATGACTGATGATGACCAAAAAAAATGTTGTTCATGACAGTGACAGTGACAGTGACATACGCAGTGCACTGACAATGAAACTGACAATGACAATGAAAGTGACAGTGACATAGTGACATGAAAATGACAATTGCAATGGTATTGACGATGACATAAAAAATGGTATTGTCCATGACAGTGGCAGCGACACAGACAATGACACTGACAGTGAAGTTGACAATGACAATCAAAGTGATAAAGACAGTGACATGACAATGACAATTACTGTTGCATTGAGGATGATATCAATAGTAGTGTTGTTCATGACAGTGGCATTGCCATAGACAATGACATTGACCTTGAAAGTGACAATGAAAATTACAGTTGCATTGAAGATGACATCAAAATGTATGTTGTTCGCGACAGTGGCAGTGCCACGGACAGTGACAGTCATTGAAAGTGACTATGACAGTGACAGTTATAGTGAAAGTGACAGTGGTGCAGAGACAGAGACATATAATAATAATAATAACAATCTTTTATTACACGACTCGGGTAGTCAGAGGGCCAATAACTAAAATCAACCAATCAAAATGCTGTATTGCCGTTCAATATTCTCTCAGTATTGGACCGGGCACTGTCTCGAATGGTCCCGAATGATACCGCACTTGTGTCCCTTTGAACTTCAGTCGTGTAATAAATCTCTTATTAACCAAGCTTGCTCGGGACCGTACTGGAAGAATATTGGCCCTCGGTCTTTTTTGTATGGACCTCGCTGCGCTCGGTCCGTACTGTCAAGACCTCGGGCCGATATTCTCCCAATACGGCCCTCATGCTTGGTTGATAAGATATATTTATTAGGAAGCTCCATCACAATAGTGGTTCACATAGAGGTCCTAAATACTAGATGTGTATTATATAAAAATACAATTAAAATATAGAAATTTGAGCTAAAATCGAAATATAAAAATGATTACAACATATACACTGCAAAAATTAATTGAAAAAAAAACTTAAAAAAAACTTATAAAAAGCAGAAAAAAGACACTTCTTAAAAATTGGCAAAATTACTGAGTTTCTTACAGTTCTCTCTAACCCATTAAAGTCTTTGAAACAGTGATACCGCGAACAATGCTTTCCTCAATTGTATTTAATTGTGGGGAGCTTTATAGTATCGTTATTGCGCATATTGTAGGAGTGCATATCACTCTTTCTTACGATGTCCAAAGAATGATTAATTTCGCCATTAATAGACTGGATGGTGACTGGGACTTTGACAATGACAATAACATAATGCAAACGTCAATTACAGTGACATTGGCGATGATACTGACGATAGCAATGACAATGGTAGTGACAATGGCAATGATAATTACGATGACAACGCTAATGATAATGATAATGACAACGACGCTGGCATCGACTTTGATAATGATAGTGACAGTAAGAACGATGACGACAACAATATGAATAATTAGTGCGATTAGGATAGTGACTTTGATGGTTAAAATTTATTTTTAAGCTTAATAACAACGATAGTAATTAAACCAAAACAAATTAAAACTTGGAGAATTTAACCTGGGACCTCCACATTTCAAATCAAAGTCCCGGTTGTTCAAAGGGTTGATAACGATATATTCTGGATAAACCTCTCTCAGATGGAGAGTGCAGTACGTTTTGTTGACATTTTTTCACTGGATAGCAATTCATCCGTAGGATAGCGTTATCTTCCCTATGTACAACTGGGCTCAGTTTCCTAAACCACTCTCTAAACTATCTCCTCACTGAAGCCAATTATGCTGCTCTCTTTGTCGTAGGAGAAAAATGAGTCAAGCCTCTGGATAAGGCTTATTTACCGCCAGATAGTCCTGTTATTTATCGGAATTATTCTTCTGGTCGGCCGCTGGCGCATCATGGGGTCTTCCCCTCCAGTTTTCCAAGTAGTGGATAATCCTGCGTCATTCGAGGAGTCTCTTGTTAAGCGAGTAAGCCGGCGTACTCAGTTTGTAATACACACGTAATTTAAATACTTTTATTTGTATTCAAAATGTAGTGTTGGGCTTGCTGTAACTTCGATGAGTTTGAAAATGGAGAATTGGAACTAAACAACAAATGTTCTAATCGTACAAAATTGGAAAGTTAGGTAGCGTAGGGAAGTGCTTCTCATGAACATGATTTTCGTCAACGAACATAAATGAAGTTTCGCGTTACTTTTTTCTCTCAGACTTAAGACTCCGGCACTATCTAGAACTGCAACACCAAATACATTATCTTGTCTCAGCGAAAATACTGCTTCAATAGCAAGGTCTCACACTCGTTCATTTTAAACGAGGAGTTTGGGGTTTCCTTCACGAAATGTCCAGTCGTTTGTTTTAGCGTAACAACAACAAAAACTCCCTTTGACATGAGGGTACCCGCAAAATATTAGTCTGGCAAGATAGACAATCACCCATATTCAAGATGAAACAAGAATGGCTGAGGACGGAGATGGAAAACACGGATTGTAAATGACAACAAAATATAAGTTTGGTGAGGTAGAAAAACATGAAAATAGGAAAAATAAATCGAAATGGAAAAGATTGACAGGGATCTTGCCCAAACTGCTACGTAACTTTATTGAAAATCAGATAACTTGATATCATAAGTTGTGACTTAAAATCAATATTTTTTTCGCTCTTCACAGGTCATCAACTACAACTACCTGTACGCCATCAATGCCTGGCTCCTGATTGTACCTCAGTGGCTGTGTTTTGATTGGTCCATGGGGTGCGTGCCGTTGATCGACTCCTTCTCTGATCCGCGCATGCTCTGTATTGTCGGCTTGTGGACAATATTACTGGTGCTCATCGCTTACTGTGTGCTAGGGAAGAGTTTACCAACCAAACGGTATGTCGTAATGAAATTGCGGATTTTAAGCTTCATAGGACCTTTTTAATACCACCCACCGCCCATTTTCTCCAAGTTGTGGCGTTGGAAGGAAACACATAATTGCATCAACTAGCAACTTAGTCTATATTTCCAATCCATAAAGGCCATCATGGCGTATCTTCGAAATACCATTCGTTGTAAACGCTTTGCTGCATGTCTTCTTAGGATTCTAACCATGGGATTAGCTTTCGTGGTTGTACCGTTTCTTCCTGCATCGAACGTCTTCTTCAGAGTTGGTTTTGTTGTGGCTGAAAGAGTTCTCTATCTGTCCAGTATTGGTTCCTGTCTCCTCACTGTGCTAGGTTTTACTTTACTCAGCAAGTTCCCAATAGGAAAGAAGGTGAGTAAGAGCCTCGTTTTGGACATTTTGGAGCCGCTCTTGAGCTGGAAATCCTCATAACTCATCTACGAGCCCCCACATAGAGACGTCCAGACACCCACCGTACTGTGTTAACGAAGGAAAAACGAGGGTTAGGGAAAGAGATCAAGAAATGAAGCGAGGAATGCATAGGAAGTTGCCACGCTTAAGCATAAAGAAATACTGACACGTCGTACTGTCACTGAATGAGTGCACAGATCTTGAACTAACCTCTGATACCTCTGACCTCCATAAACATACCAGCGGCTCGCTTTTTTATTGTTTATTTAGATAGACTGAGTTTTATAGAAGAGGATTTTTCTTATTCTTTCAGATGATAGGATTCGGTATGTGTTTGCTCTTAGCTTTGTACATGTTGCGAACAACACAGGTAAGATGGGAATTTATGTAGCAGTTTTTCAAATACTTCAGATTACGTTGAAAGCGAGGGTATGCCTTTAAAAGCACACACAGCCCACAATTCCTCTATTCGCTCCAACGAAGGGCTAACGCTCGAAACGTCAGCTTTTATAATATCGTAACGGTGGCCAATTTACCATTTCAACTTTGTTGATATATTCAAATTATCTCGTTACCCCCACCGACGCAGCCCCAAACAGTTTTTTTAGAAACTATCAGCCTTTATCAAAGGTACACTGCGCTTTGTTTTTCAGAGATCAGCTGAATGGATGAATGAAGACACATTATTTACGTCTGGATTGTCAGTTTGCCCGCTGAATGCTAAAGTAATACATTTGAATTTAGACGTAATTTTGATACCTTTTTTTCTAGTTTGAATTTATTAAAAATTCATGAGATGTTCGTAAGATTTTTCATCCATGTCGAGTACTGAGCACATTTTCTTACAACCTGTATACCAAGAAAGAAGCTCTTTAGTGTACTGCGAAACCCTCTGAAGTAAACAAAATAGTGTCCCTCTTCTGACATGCGTACCAAGGATGTGTAGGACAATTATTTCAACGCGTTGCAAGGCTGTGTTCTAGCAGCGCCCGGTGGCCCCTGGCGCCTTACTTTTGCTCTAGCGCGACTCGGAAATTTTAGTTTCTTCATACAAAGCATACGCTGGGCACCCTGGATTACACAGTTTCAGAGCACTGGGCTCCATTCAATTTTCCTTAGAGCACAGCCTTGCGTTGCAATGAAATTTTCACAGAGTGTGTTACAGTAGGCAAGAAATCGTACCAATTGCCTCTTTAAAGCTTAACTTGAGCCAGGAGACCTGGCAAACTAGCTTCTGTGGTTCAACCAAATGGCTGTTAAAACTGTTTATTTGTACCTTAAATAGGTGCACTATAACGTTGCTAAAGTACGAGGAGAAAAGGGACAAGTTGAGGTTGCCGAAGCATTTTATAGAGAGGCTATCAGGTAAAGATCTTCGTCAGCCATAATGACCTGTTTGTCCGTTGCTTTGTGCTCAAACATGGCCTGTAAATACTATTTCTGAAGCAGAACAGGCCATTAACTACCACAGGTCATCTATAGAAATCTTCTTTGGCTAATTTGCCGTAGGAACTCGCAGACAGCCATTTATGTCCTCACAGAAAGCGGAGCATTTCGAGAGTGAAATGTCTCAACCTGAGAACAGTCTCCTGTTTCTGATTGCTGCCGAATTTCATCGCGCTCTTCTTGGGGCGCGCTTCTTGCGGATATGCCTCCACCCATCCTCTCGTATTTTTTCTCATTGCCGTTTCCTCTCACATTCAACGGGAGCGCTCTAAGGCTTAAACACCCTTGATTGAAAACCATGTAGAGATGATCCTTAAGTGTAAGTAACAGGCGCATCAGTACTCCCCTTGTCATGTTCAGCATGGCTGTCCTAAGTTCACACACTCCCACACCCTCTTACGCTAGAACGTAGTGTGCAGCTCTTTTCCAACCAGAGACGTTTGTCTTTTTGTTATTTATCACACAGGTTGAATCCAACGTATGATCAAGCGCTGAATAATTTGGGAAACTTAATAAAGGTAATCGTATAATTTTTGATAACTTACCGGCGATCCCTCCAACACCAGCAACAACATCTTTCCTTCGTGACTTTATAGATGACACTTCAAAATACGTTTGTTTCTCATTGTGTGTGGTTATTGAAATTTCTTTGTTTCTTTCAAGTTTTAATTGGATGAAATTCAAGTTATCTGGAAGTCGTCTCGTTTTTTATCAAGATTGTGTCTTTTACTTCCTGATTTGATATATCGAAAGTTATTTTGGAAAATGTTGGAGAATTACTCGGAAAAGGGCAATCAGAAATCTGAATCGTAACACTTCATTTGCGTCATTCTGACTCAGCAAACATAAGGTCAGTTTTTGGAAATTTACCGAGCACTGAACTCAGAGATCTTTCTTTGTTTGAAGGACAATGGCAGATACGAAGAAGCAGAAGCACTTTTGGAAAAAGCTGTTGAAATTAGGTTAGTGAGGTGTACTATTTTGTCCATAACATTTAAATTGTGAGTCAGGTTTCTTCCATAGATTTGACTTCAGTTAAGTGATAATTTCTTAGGTCTAACCGTAAGAGTGTCCATCATCCAATTCTTTCTTACGGTAATACTGCTGTATCATTCATTAAGATCATGATCGCCAACCCAAGAAGCTTTACTTGTTAAACGAATTCTCCTTTTCAGTACTGAAGGAAACGTATAGAGAACAGTATGGAGAATATGGTTCCTGATGTTAGGGTGTATAGGGTCAATAATAAACCTTTTAAACAACGATTTAATCGTCGTCTTTAACCTGTTCATCAATGATGTTATATGTTATTTCCAGTGTATCTTTAAACCATGGAAACTTACTTTATACATTTTTGTTAAACAGGAACGACTTTGCCGCTGGTTGGATGAACCTTGGGACAGTCAAAGCAGCTCTACAGAAACCCGATGTTAGTAACCGAGACATTCGAAATTATTTAACATCATGATTCCAGCCTTTTGCGTGACTCTTGTCAGGATCTGTTATTGCCTAAGGAGATCTTTTTGTGGCCCCTAACATGACACGCGTTCCTAACTGATCTACGACTTATTATGTACTGTCGTGACAACCCCTAGCCATTTTTTTACCTAATTTTTTTATTATGAACTTTATTTTAAGGAGGCAGAAAAGTGTTACAGCAATGCCATACAATACAGACGGAAATATCCAGACGCATTTTTCAATCTTGGGAATCTGGTGAGAATTTTGCCGTGTGTCTCAGTAGTAACAAGAATTTGCATGATAGTTGTTTCCTTATTGGATTACTCACGTAATCATATTTCCTCCAGTACATAGACCAAGAAAAACATAAAGAAGCCATTGCAGCGTTTAAGATGGCTGTCAATTTAAAGAACGATCACGTGGGTGCGTGGATGAATCATGCGCTGCTATTGGAGAAGTCAGGTAAAAGTTTAATAGGGGGACTTGAGCTGTTTTAATATGGCTTGGTCTGAGCCTACTCCCGCCCTAAAGCCTGTAACTGTGTGATTTAACAGTGGAATAGAGGTGAAGAGTATTGGGACCTGTGGCCAGCCTGAGGAAATGTGAGACACTGGCCAACACGGGCGAATGAGGAACGGCTGTGAGGTGCGGGCTTGGAGAAACCATGGCATGGCCAATTTTTTAACCCTTTCCTTTCGCATTCCTCTCCTCCTTTGCACGCGTATTAGTTCCTCAGCATAGAAAGGTCTGGGTAGTTGCGGCAGAGAAACGTTTGCAACTGGTGGTAAAGGTGGGAAAACGTGTAGTCGTTGGCAAGGCTGGAAAAACGTGTTGCTTATAATAGGGACCTTTAGCAGTCAGGACGGCAGCGCCAAGGAAGACGTCAATTAAAAAATGAATTTCTACTTTTAATTAAAATTTCGAAAATGGCTGCATGTGTTTACTATCTCATACAGCGCCACAACTCAACCTCGACATAAAGTATAAAAGTAGCGTTGAGTTCTAAATGGAAAGTAAAATAATTTGCCGTCGCGGTTTAGGTTCGCAGACAACACAAATTTTGTTAATTTCACGTTATTGTTTGGCAAAGGACGGCTAAGAAATGTACTTAGTTTTACAATGCACGTGCTGAACTATTGTTCTGCCAATAAGTTCTTTTGTTTTGTCACGTCCTCGTCGCCGTCACCGTCGCCGTCGCCGTCGTGGTTTGCTTAAGGTCCCTAATAAGGGCGGGAAATTGTGTCGCCAAGGGCGGGAAATCGTGTCGCTGGTGGTAAGGGAGGGTGAAAAATTAGAGGCTGGCAAGGGTGTTAAAATAACGACATCAACTTTGCCTTTGTGTTTGCATTTAGACGAGGCACGAGGGAAAATCATAAAAATCATAACGATTATGGTGACATATCAATTTTCATTCTATTTTTAGTCGCGCAACTTTTTATGTGATGAATTTAGGCCAATTCCCCGAACAGAATTTGGAATAGTCGTTTAGATATGTGTAGAGGCAGCTTTCACGTCACCAACTCCCTTTGATGTTAGGAGTAATTCGGCTCATTTCTTTTGGTGTCTAAGTTGGTTATGGGTTTGATATTTCCATGAGCTTATTCTCTTTGAGGCTCAATATAGAGGAAATATTTCGAACGATTGTTGTAAAGTCAAAAGCAAGGAAATCACAACAGCCAGTCATGGGAATGGGAATTGTCACAAGAAACTAATGAGAATTCAGAGTATAAACAAGCAAACAGCTCAAACCGCGGGAAAATGCAAGTGCCCAGGTCGTGATTGGTTTTAGTAAATCTGATTGGCTGAAAGAGTGACGCGCGTCTTCTGGACCAATCACACAGCGGAGCTAAGTTAAGCAAAACAAAAGTGATCATGGATTGCCTTTGACACAAAATCGAAAACTGCTCCATAGGCGTTTGATAATCTTTTGTTTATTTTTTTTGTGCATATGTGTGTGCGTTTCTACTTAGGTAACAGAGATGAGGCCATATCTGTTCTTTTGGAAGCCAAAAAGTATATTCCTGATGAATCAACAGTATACTTCAACCTTGGTAACATGCTGGGACAGAACAACAAATTCCAGGTACGTGTCTGGTAAAAGCTATTGAGCAGGTTCTCATTTGCTTTGTACCTGCGCTCTTCGTGCCGGCGAGAGGTGTAAGTGCGCGTGAGGTCCGCTAGGGGTCTGGCACGAAAATGATTTTTAGAGTCCAACCCCTTACAGGCCGCTCGCCAGGTGGAATCTTGCAAGCTTCACCGCTCATGCTTTGATGTCAAGATTGATGACTCTGTTGTTGAACAAGTTTCTTGTCATAAGATTTTAGGAGTAGTCATAGATAGTCAAATGAACTACGAATCGCACATTGATGAATTATGCAAGACACTTTCCAAACGCATAGGTCTCTTGAAGCATATTAGCCCGTTTCTTAAGCAACGTCAAAGGGAAACCTATTGCAATCCTCCTGTATGGGAGCATGATATGGGATAGCTGCAATGTCGAACATCTTCAAGTATTTTAAAACTTCAAAAAAGAGCGGCACGCATTATACTCGATGCTGAAAGACTTGCACCATCAGTCGTATTATTTAATAATCTAAACTGGCTCCCTTTTACTAAACAATCTCTAATAAAGAGATGTGCACCAGTGTATAAGCGGGTTCACAACTGTATTATGCCTAGTTATTCAAATAATCAATTAGTTAGAAATTCAAAAATTCATAATCGAGCCACTAGACATTCAAATATAAATCTGATGTGCCCCAAGTATAAACGAAAAACAGAAGGGGGTCTTTAGGACTATAAAAGACTGGAACTTCATGAATGGTAATATAAGAAATAATGGCTCGCTAACAAGTTTTAATCACAATGTTCTTAAATCCTTTCTAGCTGAACAAAAGGCTACGATGCGCCTTAGACTGTAATTTGTATATATGTATTATGTTGTTTTTTATTTTCTTAGCCATAATGTCTTCTATGAATTCTTTATTATATTTTATCTTTTTTAAATGTGGTATATTTTATCGTTATTAGTTGTAGCATCTATATTTGTAATTGTTTTGAGGGCCACAGAGTCACCAGTGTCCTGGGGCTACTGTTGAGTGTTTTTTCCCTCTCTAAATAAAGCCTATTATTATTATTATTATGCCGCCACCCGACTGAGAGCCTGCGCGCTGGCTCGACCGGTAAGGATAAATACGTTTTTATGTATTCGTAAAAAGATTGCACTCTAGGACTAGGGTAAGGTAAGGGTTAAAACAAAAACAAAACAAAACAAACACTCAAACACAAAATCCGAACTCTGAAAGTTCAAATTTCAAAATATTTTAGTCTACTTAATCAATCGAAGGTGGCAAAGTTTTACATTCAATAGTCAGTCTAAAAATTCCCGACAAAAAATAGACTTGTTTGATGTGCACTATTTGTAATGACTTAATCGATTGGAAAACCTGTAAACTAGCTTCTGCTAAGTGTTTCTACCCACGCTGAATAATAATCGTTGTTCATTCACAGGAGGGTGAGCAACAGTTTCTGAAAGCTCTTACATTGAGCCCAAATTCTGCTGAAATTCATGGCAATCTAGGTAAGAATTTCATAACTCTGTGATGCGTGTTAAATACATATTACGGTGTAATATGTATTTAACGGTGTAAAAGCAGTTTTCTTGTTATCCTCCACTGCAGGAATATATATATATATATATATATATATATTCCTGCAGTGGAGTGAAGTGAAGTTGTAGTTTATTTATTTGTTTAAGCAGGTTGATTAATTGGCAGCTGTAATAGCTGATGTGGACCTGCTGTCCTAACCCACCCATCCCACCCCAGGGGAGGACATCCATCACACAGTAATCTCGTGTGTGGGAAATTAACGTCTCCTGCCCCAACCCTGCAGGAGACGGGACCTCCATTTATTCCTCCCTATCCGAGAAGGCTAGAATATCTAACCATTTCTTGATGTTATAGAAAGGTAGCAAATTCTTCTCAATTGTTTTAAGACCTTGAGTTGGTCCGGCCGGGGCTCGAACCCTCGACCTTTCGCACTACAGTCCAGCGCTCTATCCACTGAGCTGACCGGGAGGCGGTTAACAAGAAAACTTCTTTTACACCGTCTTTACCTACAAGAAAACAACAATTATAGCAACTAATTTTGATGTCAACTAGCATTCTCGTCACATTTGCTGAAGATCTCACTAGAACGATAGAGCGATCAAAAAAAAAAAAATGTCGGGTAAGGTAAGGTTATCAAGGAAATAATCCAGAGCTAGGTGTATCCGGTAAAGAAGTTAGTGGGATGGAATTTGGGAAGGGAGAGGGGGGGTGGAGGTATCTGGCTACAGAGTGGGGGGGGGGGGAGGGTGGGATTATCCGGGTAATAGTTGATGGAAATACCCGGAAGAGAAGTACGGTGTAAAATGGGGGTATTTGATCAGGTGATTTTATTTGAAGAAAACCTGGATTAGTTCGAATGCAAACTTGCCTTTTATTTGCTTTTTTTTAATAGGGGTGTTGTACCACAGATGGGGAAAACACAGCAAAGCTGAGAAATGCTACAGAAAGGCATTGAATCTGGATCCGCACAGCGAAAATGTGCAGGAAAACCTAGAAAAACTGAAAAGAACAAAACGGCATTCAGCTAACGGAAAACCCAAACGGCGATGAGATATACGGAAAATATTATATTTGTTAAACAGTTGTCTATTTTGTGAAATTTCTAGATTTGCCTTTAAAATTTTACTTTTTGCGAGACCGCAACATCAATTGAGATTTAACGCCTTTTTCTGCTCATTTGGGTAAAATGCATGGTTACCTTAGAGTTTTGGCGACTTTAAAGCAGATTTTTAGTATTGCACTTATTTTTGTAATGAATAGCATGAAATGCTGTCTTATTTATCTTTAGTCAAGTGTCTTTTCGAATAAAACGAGACAAAATCATGAACCTTTTGGTTTTTCGATTATTAGACACATGGCGTGGGGTATGTAGCGCACTAATTAGTAATTATTTCATTTAACATTTAACTGGGACTTATACATTTGCTTTCAAATTATGATTTTGTTATCCCGATATTTGAATCAAATCAGTTTAATCCCGACGATCTTGTGGTTAAAAAAAAAAAAAAATCAAATATGGCTACTAAGCTCGATCAGTTGTACTCTAAAACGGTCTCCTGAGGATCGTGAAAAAAAGCTTTGTTCGCTGAGTAAGTTTTATTGAAAAAACTGAACTTTTCTTTGATTTTGAAAATTTAAAAATTCCTGCACGCGTTGCTTTGAAGTCGATTTTATCTTGGAGAGGAAAGACATCGAAAACAACACGCAGTGGTCAATTTCGTTTTAATGCGCTGTTTCTATACAGGGACAGGTTCTAAAATCGGAACCAGTCCATGTTCTTGGAAGAAAATTCTTAAGCGAGTCTCCGTGATTCATTGGCTTCTGCGTAAGATATATTTCAATTTTACGCTATGTTAGAAATGATTAGTTATCAAATTAATTCAGTATACACATGAGTGTTCCATTAGTACCAGTTACTTTTCATCGCAGTTATATTATTTTAATTTGTGTGGTCGGAAATGTTTAATGCCATGCACACTACGGCCAAATTACCAAATGAATGTTTTATCGATTTATGACGCTTCATGGTTGTTCTTCTGGAAGTTGTTGTTCTAACTGAGGAAGTGGTACGTCTTGTTGCGATTGGGTTTCGTCGTAAACAACGGACGCTTGCTGGCGTCTTGCTTTTTGCCACAGCTTCTTACGAATAATGTAAGCCGCCACTAAGATGTGAATAACACCAGCAACTGCCACGCCTATGGCCCAATAGGGACGCTTGGACGTGTTTTCTTGCGCATTGCGGGCGTTAGCTGTGGGTTCAAGTGTGTTATTCGTCTGGTCACTTGGATAAGTCGAGTGTCGGGGAGAGTTAGAGGAAGACACGTGCGAACGAGTCTGTGAAGTGGATGGCTTTAGTAATTCTGAGGATTGTCGTACCAGATTAGAAGAAGGCGATGATTGTAGTGAGGTGGACAACAAATGTATTCCTGAGGAATGTGAAGAAGAGGAAGACAGCTTTGAAGGCCACCAGGAACTGGAAGGCAAAAGTAATTTTGTGGATAGCATAGGGGACGACGAAGACAGCTGTAAAGAATGCGGTGACACCGTAGCGGATGGAATCACTTTTGTAGATGGCGATGGCACGGAAGACGAAGGCAGCTGCATAAGATGCTGTGACACAGTAGAAGATGAAATAACTTTTGAAGACGGTGATGATACGGAAGACGAAGACAGCTTTGAATATCGCACAGGAATGGATGGTGAAATAAATGATGAACGTTGCGTCGGAGTTGAAGACGAAAACACTGGGTACACAGGAGTCATTGATTTGGAAGGCGCAGGCGAAGGCATATCTGTGTAAAACAATGACGATTGATTGTTAAACAAATTCTCCTTGTCAGCACCTTAAGAGATGTATTGAGAAAAGTGTGGAGAAAATGTATGCTGTTGTTAGAGTGTAAAGGATTAAAAGAGGATACATGCTTAAAGGCATTAAGTTCTCTTATTTGCTAGGGCTCTTTTTTAGACCAGGCCCCGGTTGTTCGAAGGTTGGATGACGAAATCTAGTGGATGAATCTTTATCCGGTGGATAGTGCAGTACGTTTTGTTATCGCTTATCCGCTGGATAGCGATATATCTGCTGGATAGCGAATTATCCGATGGATAGCGATATATCTGCTGGATAGCGATTTATCCGATGGATAGTTATCCGCCTTTTATACAACTAGGCCCAGGTGATTGACTCAGTAAAAGCTTATCAAATATATTTGAAGGAAAGGGGCAATCATAAAACGAATTATGTGCGGACTGTTTTCCGTAGTTTACAATATTATACTTACCGTGTTTGCACCCTTTTCCTTCACAAAGACATGTAACATTCCCGGATGGCTGTTTTAAAGTCTTCATGTTGTCTGGACAGGCGCACTGGAATCGTCTATTTGTGTCAGCCAAACAAAGATGAGTACAGGGCCTCAACCGCGAGCACAAATTATGTCCTGCAATTTATCAGTATATGATTCAGGGGGACTCTTGGCCATTTTGTTGAAAATTCCTGACAGCTTATTCCACCATATTAGAGACCAGTCATTATTTCTTTTCCAGGGCGGGGGATGTGCATTACTTTTTTGTTTTTGTTTTTTTTTGTTTTTTTTTTTTGGGGGGGGGGGGAGGGATCACGTAGATTTCGGTAGGAACGGAGGAAGGAACAGTCGTTGCTAATAGAGGATCGATAAATGAGGGACTATTGAAAATTGACTGCTTATGAAAGGGGATTCTAACAATATTACAGAGCGCTATGTGGAAATCAGGTAGATTTTATCATGACTCAACCAAAATCTTCCAAACCCCCTCCCCTCTCCCCAGGTGATAAATAATGACGGGTCTCTTTAAAGCTTTATCTGCATGAAGTAGCTAACATTATGACCGATGTTATTTATTAAAATTAACGATGGTTCAAATGTCACTGCATCAACTTCCTTTTGACCTTTTCACCCTAATGAGCTTGATAGTACTTCTCCTTACTTTTTTCCATGCAATTCTTGTGATATTAGTTTGGAGAATTCGGTATTGGATCAACTAATAATCCCCTAATTGATGTTTCCTTTCTTCTCACTATTTTGCTCGAAATTATGTAAGGAGAAATTCTGTCTTGGTCACCCACGTGAGTTTAAGAGTTAATAAAAAAAAGTATTAATAACAGTAACAGCAGAAGCGGAAATAACAATGTCACCAATAGCAACAAGGAAAACCACACCAGAGACAACAACAACAACAAAACCACAAAGACGCTTACATTTTGAACATCTTGCAGTGTCCGTAATAAGGGTATCTTGGTAAATTGTAGATTCATTTTAGGGCTAAAGATTTGTTTACCTCTCTGTATGTTCTTGTGGACAACTTTAACATCTAAGGCGTAGTTCGCATGCGATCGTAGAGTTTGTGGATTCGAGGTAGAGTTGACACTATCATAATTGCTAAGGTTGAATTTTAAGATGGAATCTGTTGACCATTCGCTATAGTATAAAATGTCTTGAAACACGAATATTGCGTATGGATGGGGGAGCAGTCTTTTTCTATATGAGAATGCTTTACTAGACTGAAACGAAAAAAGTGAAATCAAAATAAACTCAGTAAAACAAATCGTAAATCAAGGCCAATTTTTACGCCGTAGGATAATTCAGACCCATAGTCCTCAAGACTTGAATTCCAATTTGACCTGGAAACTGAGGAAGAAGAGCTACGCTGGAATGTATCACTACCCAGATCTAATTTATCCATTTATTTTATTTTTTCGCCACACTTTTTGTCCAAGTCTAGTGTTGATTTCTTTCCACAAACTCAGGGGAACTAGTACTGTGAAAGGAAACAGCTGAGTTTGAATATTATAAGTAAATGTAAACTTTTGAGTCGAGTTCCGCATAGGGTGGATAATGACATCTAAAGGAAAAACCGCTATCCAGCAGATAACCGTCAAAAAACATTTTTAAATGTTAAAACAACTATTTACCAGGTTGTTATTGGTAAATATCAACTGCTAGCCACCAAAACTGAGGTGGATAGTTATTTTGGTATATACTAAAACCGTGAGATAACATAGCCGGGAAGAGATGATTTAAACTCATTTATGACCCTTGCAACGATCACAATATTTTCGAGCGCAGATCTCGCACATGTTGCCTGGAGGTAAATAGCTAAGGATATTCGAAGTTTGAGGGGCCAATCAGAGCACACCTTCAACACTATCCACTGTTTTAAAATATACTTAACTGCCCTTTCCATCAAATGGCGATTTATTCAGAGGATTGCATTATCTACCGTTCCAACAACCGGAGGTTGAACAACTATGTCGCATATATAGGATATTTACCATTTGAAAGTTAACTTTGTTAACTGCTCCCAAGATACTCGGGTTATCATATGATTCAACGTAGTAAAATCTACGGTAAGGCAGCTGCTCCGAAAAATCAATCGCCATGCTACGAGGCTCAAAGACTTGGATCTGTTTTAGGGAATCTCCTTCCCCATGCGACATGTGAGCACTCATGAGGTTGGCCGATATCACTCCCCAGTGAATCCAATACATGTACCTGTGTGGAGATATATTTAGCAGTTGTTCCTCGAAGTGGAAGTGAACTTTCACCGAGGTGAATAATTGTTTTAGTATATACCACGCAGAAACCAAAAACTGACGGATTTGTCTCACCGGCTGCTTGAAGGTGAAAAGTGCTAGCTATTCACCACCTAACTAACCAATCAACGAGCGCGAAAAGCGATAGTCACCTGTATGGTAGATACTAGACACAGATATTATGGACCAATCGCAATTCATCACTTGAGGGGAGGGATCACGTCACGTGCTTTTCAGGGGGAACGGGGGGGTTAGTCGTCGCTAACAAGGAATAAAGGAAGGACTATAAAAAATTGTGTGTTTCTTTTAACCCATTGATCCTCTCTCTTCTCCCCTCCTTTCTCCTTCAAGAGCCTGGCTGCGCAGGTTACGGTTTTCTGATGGGATGAATTGTTCTCATAGCTTTGGTAAAGTGTAGAAAACATGCATTTAAAGCCAAGATATCGTTTGAACAAGCTCAGTTGCCAAACGGTTAAAAAAAAAATTATCGTAGCACAACTAAAATCCTCCAACCCCAGCCTCCCCCCCCCCCCGGCGAAATAATAATGGCCAGTCTCTAATCTGATAGATCTGGAGATATCATCTCTCTTACCCTCTTTCAGGATCCAAAACAATCCCTGTGTAGTCTGGATGACTGATGAGCGTTTTGATAAAGCGACCATCAGTTCTTGAAACTTTTATGCC
This sequence comes from Stylophora pistillata, assembly GCF_964205215.1. NCBI lineage: Eukaryota > Metazoa > Cnidaria > Anthozoa > Scleractinia > Pocilloporidae > Stylophora > Stylophora pistillata. Next base: position 27,868,263 of record NC_142525.1, read on the forward strand.
GGATGCATCCGTCCAAAATATATTATCCCCGAGCCAGTCTACAGCGATCCCTTTTACCGCTGGCAAGTTATTGTGAACAATTTCAATACCTATAAATGAAAAACAAAAAAAAAAGAATTCTTTCATGACTTGAATTACTGCTGCTTCCAAATATTAAAAAAAAAAAAAAATTCACTGAAAAATTTAAACTTCCTGAAACATGCGTGTTTGGCAAGCAAACAAAAATCTCTCTCGAGGGAAGTTGAGAGTAATACGGGATCACATTGTTTTGTTTTTTTTTTCACAACAGTGTTCGATTGGTCGAGAAAATCGAAAACTCACAGCCCCCCTCGATAAAGTAAAAGCAATCGCGACCACTTCACTTAATATTCAATTTTCGGCTCCTAGGATATTTTCTTTGTTCTGATTGGCTGTTTTGATTCCTTTGGTTTTGCTTCTTCGAAACTCAATATAAATGCAGTAAAATTCATGGAACATCATCAGGTCTCTCCGAAATCATCCCTAGTGACAGTACTTTCCCTCAAATAGTAACGTTCGCCTGTTTGTGTTGTATAATTATATCATGACACTAGATGGGTCCTTTCCCATTTAGTGTTGTCTTACCAGAGTAAGAGTAAACCCAATGGCCAGTCAGAAAAGGTGAGCACATCATGGGCCGATGAGAATTCAAAGTAACCACAAGCACAGCCTGAAGCTCGGGAAAGCGCGGGAAAGCGCGGGAAGCGCGGGAAAACGCGGGAAAACGCGTGTGACTGAATTAGACGCCCTTGGTTTTTTTGCATCTGATTGGTTGGGAGGGAGACATTGTAGGAAGGTAGTCCAATCAAAGCGCGGAGTAAACAATGAAAAACAAACCAGGCGCGTAGCGTGGTCATTTTTTCAAGTACGCACAAGTACATATGATCTAGAAACCTAAGTAAACTGAGCGAAAAATACTGCGTTCTTTATTTCTTGTATGAAATAGTTGTGTGAATACAAGCAAAGAACAAAGCGTCTTGCCCTTATTTTGAGCAAACTTGGCGCAAACACAACATTGTTTTCAAATTTTTCTGGTCACTTCAAGTACGCACGTGCGTATATGCGTAGAGGACGCTACGCGCCTGCAAACCAACAAAATAGTACAATTTGTGATTACATCAGACACCCATCTGCAAATTTCTCTGGCGACTTTTCGAGCGAAACATGCTGATATGGTCCAATGGTAACATGGTTACTACTGACACTGTCACACATTTTTATCTTTATGATCTAAAATTAAACATTTTCCAAATTAACATAAAATCAAAGTTATTTATTAAATATACATATGCAGGCTTACCAGATCCTGTTAGAGATGAGCGGTAAATGGTAACGGAATCTGCCCAGTACAAACGGTTTTGTTTGTAATTGTAATCTAAACCTGCAAATTCTCCAAACTGTGTATGAGATATCAGCGTGGTATTGCTGTTATCTTCCAGATTGATTTTGTGAATTTCTGTGAAGGAATTTTTGCTGATGGCGTACAAAAGGTAATTTTCTTGAAGACCTGGAAGAATATCGTAGAGAGGAAAACATTTAATGACATAACGGCAATTTAAATCTGACCGACAAACAATCAACTAGGAAAGAAAATAGACCTAACAAACATGAAAAATACAAATATAGCATAAGATTGAAGAATGTCAAAACTACAGCTTTGACGCTACGCTCTAACGACACTTAAACCTATACGCTCTGACGAAGGGTCAACGCTCGAAATGTCAGCTTTGGAAACTCTTTACGGTGGCCAATCTACATTATCGACTCATGTAATAAAACCAAATTATCTTGCAATACCCCCTCCCCTCCCCTCTCCACCGACGCAGCACCACATTGTCTTTAGGAACTAACCTTCTTTATACAGTAAAATGCGTTCGGCTTACGCAACTTGTGTAAAAATTCGTACGGGTTTCTTCATTTAATCACAGCTGCTGATGCTTTTTGAAATGAATCTGTCACATGTCAGTAACTCCTTCATACACGACGCTATCAGTAATTGCATTTCAGCGTGGGTCATTTGAAGTGAGTAGAGAGTCCGTACATGATTTTGATCAGATATACGAGGAAGTATCAATAACTGAAACGACAGAGACTGTATTGTATCGTAATTGTATGTATACAATCATGAAACACACCTACAGGAAAGCTGTTTGATAGAAGAATCTAAAAGGGACACTCAGCATTACCATGCGCCAATCACATGATGCAAAAATTAACCAATCATAACAGAGTACATCATGCAAAGGCGACGCCCTAACAGGTCGGCCTTAATGCCAGAAGAGGATTAGAAATATGCTGGTCAAATACCGCGAACCACTTCGAAAGTCACCGCAAAATGTTACAAGTGATACAAGGCCTATGCGCATGACAAGTTGTGGACCTGGCGTATTCAAGTTATTAACAATATGCGAAAGCATCGCACTTAAGTGTGTACCTTGGTCCCTCTTCACTCTTTTTTCGCCATAACTTTCTTTCATTTCAACCTTAAAGAGAAGAAACAGATTCTCAAAGGCATGTTTGACACAGTCATGATGTGATAAAGGAGCCATTTTAATTGAAAAACTTTAGGAGAATATATGGAATAAGAAAAAAAGGCCTAAATTTAAATTCTGCGTTTTTGTTACGCCTGATATGGAAGTTGAGCTGATATCTTGAACAAGCCATTTTTCATGACAAATCCGCTACGAAAGATGCTGATTTTAGGCTAAATTCAAGCTGAATTAAAAGATTTTTTAAGTGATTGGCAACAAACCACAAAGAAAGCCACGACTCAACTCGAACTTCGGTGACCAAGGGAAAAATCAGTGAAGCTTCAACTAAAATTCATTGTTCATAATAATCTCGGAGATGACAAGAACGAAGTAAAATCTTACCTGATGCATTTGATAAAGCTTTTCTGGGCTGGCAGATTTATGAGCTCGACGGAGCCGATCGGGAACGTAGTGAACTCCGGACATACCAGGAATTAGTTTGCGATTTTGCTCCAACACGTGGCCGGCTACGTTACTAGCACTACGTTCTTTACGTATAGGTGAATCATGCGTAGTAATGGATTCTAACTCGCGCATTGTTGCCTTGTGCTGTCTGAAAGGCTGAGGTCTCTTGCATGATGAAGAAGACAGACAAACCAGAAATATGGCATACCCGAGAAAAATTTTCACGCACATTTTCAGGTCAGCGTTCAGGGTGTAGCGTTGGCGAGAAAACAACGTAAAGCAGGTACCACTGCGTTATTTGAATGGCCGATATTGCCTGATAAGTGGGGTCGTATTGTAAACGACTCTTTGCGTCACTGCTATGTCTGACCATGAAGGCATGACTAAGAAATTACAATCAAAGAATACATTTGGCTGGGGGTGAACGGCTGCAAACGACAAACACGTAACCGAAACTCCACGGATCATTTTGAACCAAAAAAGAGTGATAGCATATATCAAATGGAAAAGGACGTTAAATTCTTCTTTTCCGACTGAGAAATGGCCTAGCAACTCCGTAGCTAAAACGAAAAGGAACGAAGATCGATAAAGAAAAATTAAACACACCCTATGCAAATTCTCAAATTATGATGTACTGTTAATGTTTGCATGTCACGTCTTATAAGCGCTTGACCGTTTCTTCCGCTTTTCGAACTTTTGCTTTCTTGACTTGTGATTTGTATTCACAGGTCAAAAAAAAATTGCAAACAGACAAAACATAGATATTTAGAATCTCGAAGTCCGTGCCTAACTTTCATCTCAATGCAAGTTTTTACAGATATTTCCTTCCAGAAATGGATGGCGAGAGTTATTATTTAATTTAGACAATTCAAGATTAACACGTCTATAAATTTTTAACGGATGGATGCATGATCGATGAAGGAGCAGTCGAGCTTTCTAACCAACGATCCAATATCTATTTCCCTTACTGTCTGTTGTAAATTTCGTATGATTTCAACCCTGAAACTTAGTGTGAAATCAAACAATGTTCGCCAGTTGACATCTTTCTTTCTCCTCGCTATCTCCCTGCTGACGCTGTGTTTCTCGGTGTTAGGAGAAATTATGAATTGGTTGCTGGTCCCGAGGACTTGAAGGATCATGGGAGAACAAGGGCAGTGAACTTGTTGTAGATAAGGCCAATTAAGCATGCCAATATTGTTTAGGACATTTTTTAATTTTTTTGTTCTTCAGTAGACACGCGAAGTGTAAAACGCTGACAAATCATGACTCGCTGGTATGTTCCTTTTAATACTCTAAAATGGTAGTTTAATTCACTCATTTGCTTTTATCAAGGAAATACGAGACTGTAATTCAAAAAATGTAACTTAGGCTTGGAGGTTAGAGAGATGCGGGGGAGCTGATTTCTAAAGTACAAACATTCCAGAATAAGCAAAATAAGCCGGAATGTCACAGTCGATTGGGGAGCATTCATAATTTATCTAGAGGGTGGGCTATGATGATTTCCTTATTTTTTTCCTTTCATTTTTCGAAGCCCCCCCCCTGATCATCTCAGGGTTTTTTTTCTGACCCCCCCCTCAAGAGATGTTAATTCATCAAAGGAAAATATCATAGCCCCCCCCTCCCCAGTACAACATGTCAAACTCACCCTTAGCCATATCAAACTCTTGGGAAAGGTCTATTGAACTTTATTAGTAATTAACATAGTAAATCAGTAACAACTTGCACTAATGAAATGGTGATATTTCAAGATGTCAATTTATGAAAATATAATGTTCAGTACAATTAAATCTCTATGCATTTTTAATTCAAAATCGTTCTATTTTGGACATTCTTGAGAAAAGCTGATCTCGATTAGCTGATAATTAAAAATAGGAGGAAAGTTGGCAACAGCAAAAGAGATAGCTGAATTTTCTGTAGCTTTTGTGGTTTCTGAGGAACTGGTTAAGAATTACATAGACCATTTAAAACACTTATCCTGTTGCAAAAATCTACGAACACAGGAAACTGCTCAGAAGAGGCGCGCGAGAGCATCTAAGAGCTATGGAGATTACAATTGGGAGGAGTTTCTTCTGACTGAAGGGCTAAATTCTCTTTACGTTTCGTAACTTGGCTTATATTTGAAGAATCACTCGTTACCTTGGAAAAAAAAAAACCTGAGAAAAGAAAAACTGGAACTGATTACCACTCCCTTGAAAGAGACTAGGGCTGAGGCATTGAAAACCATCTGGCTCTTCTGCAAGAGCCAGAAGCAGTCTCAGATGATGATGATGATGATGATGATGACGAAGGCGACGACACTGTCTTGGGGGAAACACGGAGTGAGGTGAGTGAGAATGAGGAGAGCGAGAGTGAGGAGGGTGACGAGAGTGAGGAGGGTGACGACAGTGAGTTGGAGCCACTCGCAAAGGGACCTTGTAGCACAAGAAGTGGGCGTCATGCATCAAGTTTCATACTCTTGTTCTGTATCAACATTTTGTCGAAATGAAACAAACGACAGTAAATATAAGAGCGTCCAACAGCATATTTTCATTTCCTTTTCTTTTTCAGGAAAAAAAAAAATGGTTGGCCCCCTCTATGCTCCATGCCATTTTTGTTTGAAATTTTCACAGCCCCCCCCCCTCCTCAAATCATATCAGGGAAAAGAGTGACCCCCCCTCAAAGTCATCTAGCCCCCCCTCTAGGTAAATTATGAATGCTCCCTTAGGGAAACTGACTGACATACTTTTGGGCATTAACGCTGCTGGAAATGTAGCGAGACCCCTGCTAAGCCTAATCTCCCTGTACTGGTATTTTAATTTCTGAGTTAAACCTTGGAAAGAAATGTTTCATTTCGGTTTCTATGATTCTGAATGGAAAATATTACAGATATATCTAAATTTTTTCTATCCAGAATAGGAATTTGAAGCAATTTTGCTGTGGAATGATTTTAACCATTGCATTTTGAAAGTTATACTCAAAAGCATGAAATCCTAGTTGAAATCTTTCTTGAACAAGTTAAAAGTTGTATCGTCGTGTCCCACGATTCATTCTCTTCACCATTTTTGTAGTTAGACTAGTTCTGATGTTGCCTGCTTCAACTCTGGTTCTCTAAATATCCTAATCATGATGACCATGTGGTAGTCTTTAGGATTGTGAAGACCTTTGCATCTTGATGTCAACTTCAAAGCTTGCAAATTTCTGTTGGTTGATCATGACTTCCGTTTATCTCTCCGAGCTTTTCTGCATGAGAGAATTCTAAACTTTGATCGTCTTTCCGGGAGACTTCCTTAGGTCAGCCACAGTCCCATGCACCGTGCATCTCGTCGGGAGTTTGTGTTCAGTTTAGGTGGGAGATTAGGGGGAGGGGGAAGGGGGAACAGGGAGGGGGAGGGGGAGGGAGGGTGACAACTTAAAGCTCAATCATCCTGATTGCGATACAAAATCACTGACTTGATTCCTGTTGATAACTCAATTGGCAGACGCTTTAGAATTTCAGATTTCTAGAATGATACATAGATAAATGGATACTTTCTGCTGTGGTTTTTTTCCTATACAGAAAGTCGAAAGTATTCCGGCAACAGCATTTGAATCAGAACGACCATAAAAACACGAGGCGAAAAAATTAATATTCGCCATGGCTATGCAATTTTATCTTATATCAACGGTCTTCGCATCAAACTAAGGAAAACTCTCAACTTCAGAAGATTCCTATCCAAGGTAATTTTGAAGAGGTTGGTTCTCGAGCTCCAAACCTTGTATTCCGTTTAATTATATAAGGCTGTTTTCGATTGACCATTTTTAAATTTGGGCCAATTTCGTCAATTCTGAAGTGAATTACTGAGTGATTTTCAGAACGTTGCTCTTTTTTGCCATCACGTGGAGGGGGCATTTCTTCGAATATTGAAAATCGACATATCATTGGATCAGTGTCCTTGTAATGCACTGGTTCAACTCTGAAAGTTAAAGATAAAAATCGGTGCTGGATTAATTGCAAAAATTTCCTTTATCTCTTGGCAATGATTGAATTTTAATGACGTACAATTAGCGTTGACTTTGATGAGCTTTCCACCAATAATTACAGTCTGGGAAAAATCTGTGCGTCCGTCCCCTTCTTGATGTCATAGAAAGGTAGCAAATTCTTCTCAATTATTTTAAGACCCTGAGTATTGGTCCGGCCGGGACTCGAACCCTCGACCTCCCGCACAACAGTCCAGCGCTCTATCCATTGAGGTAACTGGTAGGCGGTTGAGCTAATCGGGAGGCGGTTAATAATTACAGTCTGGGAAAAATCTGTGCGTCTGTCCCCTTCTTGATGTCATAGAAAGGTAGCAAATTCTTCTCAATTATTTTAAGACCCTGAGTATTGGTCCGGCCGGGGCTAGAACCCTCGACCTCCCGCACAACAGTCCAGCGCTCTATCCATTGAGGTAACTGGTAGGCGGTTGAGCTAATCGGGAGGCGGTTAATAATTACAGTCTGGGAAAAATCTGTGCATCTGTCTTTAAAGCAGATCAATCTTGGATTGGATTTGTTTAGAAAACAATTTGAAGTTGAATTAAGTCCACGGGTGATAATTCTCCCAGTGGGGTAAACGCACATTTCCTTTTCCACGTTGTGGACGAAGTAAATGACAGCCTTTTAGCAGAAAACGTGCAAATCAGCTCGCTGAAGTCACGCTAATGGAAGCTGTTGTTGTCAGACAAGGATAGACTGTGTTTACTGTTGGTCTAGTGAAACTTAACCCTAACAACCCTTTTTTCTGTGGCAGGTGTTAGCGTGTTAGAAGATCACTCTGCCATTTTTACGCCTGTCTGTTTTTTTCAGACCGCCATCTCGAAGTAGAAAAAGAATTGGACAGAATCCTTATACCAAGCGTAAAACCTTTTACCTTGTGGTGAGCGGCGAAGGGTCTTTTGTTTCGCAGCATTAGAGTTTATTGTATATCTTGACAAGGACTTCCTTACCGAGCTTTTTTCGGCGAGTTGTGATGGACGTTGAACCATTTACTGTCTTTGTTTGATCAAAACTCTTTTGAGATTTTACTGCCTCTTTCCTATGGAAGTGTGACAACCGGCATTTAACAGACACAATAGCATCTGCTTATTAACCAATTTCAAGTCAAAACATGTTTGTTTTACAATTATAAAAGCTCTTAACCTCAGACATTGTGCTGATAAAAGAAAATATACCACCACGTAAACCTACATAGGGGGTTTTTCAAGTCACGAATGATTTATCCATTAAAATGAAGTTTCGTGCAATGGTGAAATAGCATTATTGTGAGACTGTATGGACACCGGAACTTGTAAGAAAAATAAGAGGGCATAAGGTTAAAAAAGAGATTTAACATCAATGCAAAAACTCAAATCGTTTATTCTATTATTATGTAACATGTGTGTGTATATTGTTCCTGAATGTATAAATTCGAGGTTAAAGACACAGAGTCTTACGTAAACAGTGTGTTTCAGTAAACTACGCGTAGATTAAACGATTAGCGACACTCTGAGGCCACTCGAGTCTATTAAGCTGTTATGTGACTGAGTGGTAATTCCTCTTTTGCGAAATAATGGGCACAAGTAAGATCACTTAAGGCTTAATTCCCATAATAGTTAAATCTCTACAAGTACCGGAAGGTCAATCGAGAATTTAAGGCATACAGTATGATCTTCATTTACGAAAACTTCCTTCTTCACTCAATTTGATAGAGTGGCAAGGTGAAGAAATTTAGTCGAATAGGTTAGGAGGTCTCACTAGCCTAATTTATAGCCGAGAGGATAAAGCACAGTTTGCAGAGCTTTCAATTTTAGATGCTAACTTTTCGATCTGTTTGAAATGTAACATTGCTTTCGGGGATTAATACCTTACCAAAGTTGTCGCTTTGAGGTGCTGTTTAAGAAAGTCGAGAGAGTTGGTAGACATTTCCCGGCAGTAGATAAGTAGCAAGCGTGCATTTTAAAATTGTGAAAATCACTCGATTTAAGAGTTGTGATGCTACAGTAAAAGCAACGCGTTTTAATTCTATTTATTTTATTCCATTCTGTGTATGATATTTATTTTCTCAACATTTGGTCGCAAAAATTAGCGGCTTCCAAGGCAGCTGGCTCCTTGTGTCTTGGACGCCGTGCTTGTCGGTGCACTGAGCGAGCACAACTTTCATTCAAAGCACACGATGTTAAAACGTGCTCAATATCTGACGATGACACCTGATATTTTCACCTAAAATAACTGGAAACATTTTAGTGCAGGTGGACCCGTTTAGAAGTAAAACTTAGATTTTAGTTGTGTGCTTTATTGTTCCAACTCGTGGCCGGCAGTAATCACATATCGGCGAGTCTTTCCAACCGCAGAGGCCGATTGAGCAGAGAAACGAATCCTCGCTCCTTGGAAAGTGTAGCATCGTATCAAGAATATGTATTCATTATGGAAAGTATCCCAACTGAATTCTAGATAACTGCATGAAAACGAGAAGATAGGATTAACCATCTACCTCTTTTGAGAATCATTATACAGTCATTATGATAGAAATAAATATAAACTGTCTATTGTTCTACACAAAAGAACAGAAGCCTCCAGCAAAGTTGATAGAGTAAAATGTCTTACAGCCGGTCTTGGTTTTTCATTGCATCGTTAGGTTTTTTTTTTTTTTCCACAACGCGTTATGTTGTTTTATTCGGGCTTGACATCCTAAAAATACAGTACACATTAGAGGTTCGGTAAGGTATTAAATTCCTTTTTTTCCCCGTTTTTGTTTTATCAATTCCCTGTCACTTCATGGTCACCCACTAACAAGGAGGCTTCCAAGATAAACACAGAATCAGTACGAGAAATTTCTACCTAATGTGGGTAGAAAGAATTAATTTCATATTGCATTTATTCTGAAGGAAAAAATTGTCGGAAAAATCACGCCGAAATACTTGGTTTTAAGGCCCCGTTTTTATGCCATTATGGTGACAAATAAAACATGTAAAACAAATAGATGCTAATTAAATCAAAGCCAACAAAGGTCCATTTTATTGAGGAAAAGCGCTTGGTAACCAAAGCACGGTACAAAAAAATGTTATATTTTCTTATCAAACCTAAGGCAAACTAGGTTTTTGTATTTTTTCAGAAAGGCGTTTATTTTTCTCTACGATGCTTCAGGTGTTGATCGTTCGCCTTGACCAAATGAATTACATTACACCTTTACTCTCTCTTGCAGTAAAGATCACCGATGGTCTTTTTATCGCTATGCTGAGCTGGTGGGAACTAACAACATTTCAGCCCTTGCAGAGCGAATTGGAGTTAAATTTTCTTCTCTTTAGTTTAGCATGACCATTACACCAGAATTTAACATTTATTTGTCCTCTATCATCTTGTTCTTCGCTTCGTGCTCCCCAATTGCCTTATTGCCTAGCACTTAGGTAAAAAAAAAATTGATTTTTTGACCTCTGGAGCTGTCACTTGTGCGGCCAAGATGGTTTCAACTTAGAAGTATGAGATTGCGTTCTTTTACAAACTGCTTTCTTGTTTCTTTTAGTAAACAGGAGGAAATGCACAAGTTTTTCTAAGGTCAGTCGAGTTACGTCTACCCTTCTCGGATGTTGAACAACCAAACATGATATCAGTTTCGTTGAAGGCACCTCAAAGCTTGTTTGTGAAGCTCATGCGTTATTAAATACACGTGCAGTTTTTAAGCCTAATGTCACCGATTACAAGCGGTCAAAAGGCTTCATTCATTATCCCGTATTCCCATCGCTTGCGGTCAACACTCAACACGATTCTGGCAATAATGATTGGAAACAATTGATTTTTTCATTCTCCAAAAGTTTTCAAATGATTATGCAAAAATCCTTTATCGAACATGTGGCTCATTGAGTGAGATCATGTTTATTAAATGAAGCCTTCATCACTCATATGCTCGCCTGCTTGTTGCCAAAATCGCCTGAAGACTTTCCCTTGCCGATGAAACATGGCCATGTGTGGTCAGCCTGGCGTATCCTTATCTCCTTCCACATCGTCCACACCCTGTCGATAACTTTTTAAGAAAAGATATTGTGCACATGAGTAAACTGGAGTTATCATCTGTAAGTGATTGTTTATTGTTATACAGTTGTAATCAGGCGATGCAGATGTGTGTGTGTGTGTGTGTGTGAGTGTGTGTGATCTTTCAGAGCCGTGCAGGGATAAAATTCCTTCTGGGTTCTGAAAAAAAAAAAAGCTGCTGACACCCCTGTCCCAAACTCGAACGAAGCGTTCCTTGCCAAAATGATTCACTTTTGCTTGTCCATACCCACTTTCCACCAAATTTCGGACACTCGGCATTCACATGAGTTATACCCCACAACAAAGCTTAATGCGAGAGCGTGTCATTATTGTGTTATTGTCAGTCTGCGAGCCGGCACAAAATGCCTTTTGACTCAGTGATTGTTCGCGGAATTTTCTTTACGTCTTCTGTAAATATTTGTGCGTACCGAGCATTGTTCGCGAGAATTCACCACTTTGTTACAACAATCTATACAATAAACTCCAATGCCGCCAGCAGGTTAGTCACTTGTGCAACAATTTAGGAGCAACGGTCTCAGAAGACATATTTTTTTCTTTTTGTTGACTCGAAATGTGAAAAACAAAAATAAATTTTTAAAAAACGAAAGCCGACGTTATGCAGAACGTTGTCTCTTAGTGAGCCGGGTGTGGTGCTAGTTAATATCATATTTATCTACTCGCTAAATTGTTGTATTTTTTCGAGAACGAAGGAAACACTGAAGAGCAATGCATTATCCGTTTTGATCCAGGCGGAACCAACTGCTTAGTTCTTCAAAAGATTTGTGCCCCCTCCTAGACGCATGCGCATTATTAATTTCCGAGCGCGCCTGAATAGGAAGGGATATTCGTGGAGAAAACGCACAAAACTAATAATGAGTTTCTCCGTTATCATAAACATTTCTAGTAAGATAGACATGTAGCCTTGCGTCTGTGGAACACTTCGAAGAACCAGCGAACTCATTACAAGATCGCACTGTGTCAGAAAATTAGTTGTTACCCGAGAGCACTTTAAATAAATATTATTTCTGTTTTTATGTTCTGAGTTTGCTGCTCACAACTTCATACAGTCTTTGTGAGAAATCTCCACAGAACGGTAGTAATCACCGATCGTCTTAATCATAATAATTTCTTATTGATTAACGTTAAAAAAAGGCGCCTTTTTTTTTCGCTATCGTCGGATGATCTCATTAGACATGATAAAGATCTCTTAATGCAGACAAAAATACAATTAAAACTCCAAATCTCCTTGTTTTTATTTTGCTCATTCGATCATATGCGCATATAATAACGCCCTTTATGCTGATAATGGCCTTGTATTCTCTCCAGTGGGGAATAGGTTTTGGTATTGTCTACGCAGGCTTTAAAAGAGCAGATCACAACCCATTATCAAATTATTGGCGGTAACCTCAGCAAACGCACTACAAGTTAAAAGGCCGACGTAAAAGAGTACTGCCATAAAGAAAATCAGTGATATTACCAAAACAAAAAAAACACGAGGTAAGAGAGAATTTCATTTCTCAAGTTCTACTTGCCACTTCAGAAATCCAACTACCATCAATTATGAACATAATTTAGGTTTGAATTAGACTTCTGTTGCAGAGTCTTAATTTTTAATAAGCAATGCTTTTACTTTTTGCACCATTTCAACTTCTGTGAAACGTGGTGGTTTTCAAACACTGTTCGGAACTTTCCGAGTATCTAGTGCGAAAGGGGATCAGAGGTATTTCAATTTTTCTGAATGCAAATCATATTCTTTAAGGGTAACTTCTCGGCAAGTCTTCAATCTTTGGCGAAGCGCCCTTAACTTGCGATTAAAATAACAAAAAAAAGAACAACAACTTATTAAATAACAAACAATTCACTCTATTACTCAAAAAGAATAAATTCATGACGCGGACGTTTTAGTTTTCAAGATTTGGCCCCCACGCTAACTCAAAACCACGCTAGACGGCGTGTCTGGAATTGTTCTTTTATTTGTCTTGAATCGGACCAGATAACCTAGAAACTTAAAACTAACAAAACAGACTTCTGTTATTCCATTAAACGATGCGCTTTCCTCTGCGTTATCTATAATTCTGACCGGTAATTTGCGAATAGATTCTTGAATTCTCGCTACAAATGTTTCTTATTCTTAAAAAAAATCTTGCAAGTTGTAAGCAGTCATCAAAAAAAAAAAAGAAAAACCAAAAAAAGAAAAGGAAAATCAGTCAGTTAAAATTGTCGTCTTTTTATTAATTCAACTGGAATACATTATACGGTTACACGATATCACTTGTGAATGATTTAAGTCAGTTGGGACGTGATTAGAATAAAAATTGTTTTTTCACGTGCATAAAAAATCCTAAACAACGCTTAATTTGTGACTTTACGCACAGTTGACTGGCTCCGTGAAAATGAAACAGCAACTTTTCAAAAGACGATTGTTCTCTTTGAGATTTTGGGCGAGTGTTAGAACTTATTCCGCACATAGATTAGATTTTCTACCTCGTAGAGAGTTTTAATTCTAACACATTCTTTTAAGGTAAGGACCGTTCTTTTCATGACCTTCTGTTAATTACAAAATCACGCCGTATGAGCGAGCATCAATCGATCAATTCTTGAATTCAGAAAATTAGGCTTTTGACACGTAAAGAAAACTTTATCAAAAGGTTGCTTTCTGAAAAATTTCAAGAGTTCCTGCTGTGACTTTTTGTGTCCATGTTCTTGCCGAGTTGATTTTTTTTGGCCATGCATAATGGTTAGAAAAAAAAAGTTGGGTTTATCCAATTAAGGAATGTTGTACTCTTTACTGTATATTAAAATTTTGTTCATCGAAGTTACAGCGTATATACAAACACAGCTTCCCTTCAGACTCAAACCAATCAGTGTTGATTAGTTTAAACCTTGTGTGTTAACAAAAGCACGTGATTAACAAAAAAAGGTGATCATTCATCGCAAATTTCACCCGCCCGTTTCTATAAAACATAATATATCAAAGAAGCGCAGAGTCTATTATTGCATTCTCGTAACTTTAATTTGATTTTCAACAGGAAATACTGACGGGTGAACAATGGTCAGCCAAGTGACGTTTCAACCTTCTGAACAGGAGAAAATATTTGGTGTCACTTTCGCCGAGGAGCGGCGTTGTCCGTGGCTCTTTTGCGAACAAGCTATGAAAAAAACCGAAGAAACACGAAAACACAACGGAAAGAGGCCGAAGGTTACTGTTTCGGCGCCCGTTAAACGATACAGACAGCTTCGCAGAAACGCTAGAGAGAGAGAAAGACAAGGTCGATTAAACAGCGCTTTCGATGTGCTTCGCAGTGTTATTCCAGATTATTTATCGGGGAAAGGGCCTGATGGAAAACTCACTCAGATTGAAACTCTCAGATTGGCAACGAATTACATTGAAGCTTTGTCTGAGTTACTCGATGACACTGAACAGACTTCAATGAGTGATTTCTGCGGTTGCGGATATTTTAGAGAAAATGACAACTTCTCTTTTAACGACTTCACCTGTTTAACAGATATATAATGTTACGATAACTTTGCGGGGCAGAAGTATGTTCCTAAATCTTTATTTGAAAAAAAATATGCATTAAAAACTTCACTATTAAAAAAGTGTGCAAGACGACAAATTCAAAAAGGAAAACAACTGAATCACTTATAAAGAAAATTTGTAATAAAGTAAAGAGTGCCAATAAAATCGATTAAAAATATATAATCTTTCAATTATCACGTTTTCTTTTTTTAACCAACAGTCAACAAAGATCGAGGACTAAACGAAACCTTATTATGAAAATTAAACAGGTGTAGCACGTTAAAACAACAAAGCTGTCCGTGCTACGCAAAAGAAATACACTTTCGATTTCATCCCGTAAAACCATTACCAAAGTTATTAAATCGACCGATTAAAACAAACATAAAAGCCGTACGAAGCCTAAAAGAACTCAACAAAAAGTAGTGAGGCCGCCAGCATGCAGCGCGGGAAAATTCGCGAATGAATAAGTCGCGATTGGTTAAGACGAGAGTGGCGCGAGTTTTGTGGACCAATCATAGTGCACGATAAAGCGAAACAAACTCAGCCCCTAAGCCACTCGTTCTCGGCGTTCAGTTGAAAATTGCAACACGAATGTAAAGGAAAGGTTAACTGAAAAAGAAAGAAGTTCCTCAATGTAACTTTACCCTGGACTAAAACTTTGTGTTGTAGACGCCGTACAGCGCACCCAGCGTAGCTTATAGACAAGAAAATATGCTGACTGATTAAACAGGGGAAATTTTTGTTTTGAAGTCCATGACCATGCGTAATCACTTTCATGACTGTATTAAAGAGTGATGTCCCCTAATTTCTTCATAGAGAATTCATATTTCCAGGCATTCACTATTCAGCACCATAAGACATCAAGTTATTCTTTTCTTCGTGTGCAAAACTCCAACCGTAAAAGCCTTCAAATCGGACAGAATGCATTTCCTAAAACACATGTGAATATGTACCACTGTGTATATTTGATTCATTGCGATCGGAAGGAAATTAACCTGAGGGTTGAACGTCAATAGGACCAAAGGTTCATGACGGCACTCAACCGCTGCGGCAAAATGATATATAACGAGGTTGGCCATTTTATCGGACCGCTTGGTTCGAAGTTCAGCCAAAGCCGTGTTCTCATGCAAATTAGCTCATAGAAATAATAAATGTTTCAATTATGAACTTTTACCTTTGACCCTAAGAGGTGACCAACCCTCGCACCCCTATAAATGACTAAAGAATAATTTTTTCTTATAGTATTGAGCCATTTCCAATTAAACTGAAATTAGTCAAAATTAACTTTGATAAGCCAAACCGGGTAATCCTCTAGGAAGAACTGCAAAGCGAAGCGAAGAGAACTATTAAAATTTTTCTCAGGAAAGCCTTTTTGGAGAGAGAATACAACGTACTGAAATTGCACGGTCCTTGGCCATAAGTCAAACCATACTATTGGTAATGCTCAGCTCACATTAAGATCTTTTGTCACGACATAACTGTTTTTTTTTTTTTCAAATTGTTCCCTTCACCAACACTTAAATTCTAATTGGTAGGAGGCTCTAACTCTCAGTAGGAAAATATCTAACATTAAGATCACGCTGTCAAACACGTGGTAATGTTAGAGTCCCTTCAGGGGAGATGAGCCTTTGCACAATTTATTCTTAAGTATTGCTCTTCTCATTGTTCACCCATTGGCCAGAATTTCCGTTGCTATATACTGCTGAAATTTTGATAAAAGAAATGAAGCAATTGTCACCTTGAGTAGTGATTAATTTATGCAGTCTCAATATTCATTTCCTGTTTCCCCTTGTCACGAGGGTCACAACACTGCTGAATGGGGCGATGGCTTTTGAAGCTAACGATTAAAATTTTAGCTATTTTAAGGTTAACGGTTGATTTATTTTCGTTACGCTTGAAAGAAAATTTTTACTGTTCGCGTTTTATGCGACTAACGGTCAAAATTTGACAATTTTTACGCCTAACTGATTAATTTTTTGCCTTTTCTAACGGTAAATCCCACTGAAACCCTCTTTTTCTGGCACAACACTTTTTTCGCCATAACTTAATCTATTTGCTCTCAGTATAATAACAATTGTACATCTTCCAGTAGGGGTGAAAATTGATTTTAATTCGGTGCACATCTGGTTGAATTGGGTTTTACACCCTTTTAGTGTTAGCTTCACAGCTCTCAGTGACTACTTTTTGATGTATTGAGCGCTCTAACTAAGTTATGTGAACCATAGTTTGGTCTAATTCAACATTAATCTGAGTTAAAAAAAAAAAAAAACAGAACGGTGTTACCATAACATTTCTCATGTGTTTCTATGCGCGATATCATAGACATGTGTTATTTACAACAGTTTGGTTTTAAACGTACACGATTGTAGGGTCAACTGAACACCTTCTAACAGCTGGAAAACAGCTGGAAAACTTTTTTCTTTTAACCTTTTCGGTGCCACCATCACTCACTCGATATAATCTGTGCTATCGTCCAGGCGTCCCTTGTTCTAAAAGTTCTGGTAACTTTACAGGTCCGAAGCCATATTTTAAAATTTAAATCAAGGTATAATAACACTACTCTTGGCTAAAAACCAATACGTTCTATTTCCTTTGCAAAAATTATTGTTCTTTGATTTTTAAACCTATAGTATCGATAAAAAAAAAGTTAGACCAACAAAAAAGAACTATTCGGGATTGGCAATTACCATTACTTTCGAGAAACGGGCCCAAGGCGGCCCGCTTTTGCATAAATGATGGTATAGAATTTTTTTGGTTCTGAAAGATTAACATGCGTATGATTGCGAAAACAAATGTAAGTCGCTTAATCTTCATTCTATGTGAGGAATTGAGGAGCTGACGAGGACAAAGCAAAAAAAGAGGAAAAACTGAGTTTAATGCAACATTTCCCGATTATCGAGGACGTTTCGATTAACGAACTATGTACTCAGGAAAAGAACATAAAACTCGAACTGCAAAGACTAGTAGTATAGCTATCGAAATGTCATGGTTACTAACAATAACGGCAATAACAGTGACTCTTGTTGAAGGGCAAGCAATTTAAAAAACGTTCAAGAGGATTATTCATGCGATATAGACGAGCAACAAACTTTTCAGTGTTATTGACATCATCATTTTGAAGGAATAATTTAGCCAAACCCACTATTATATAGTAATTATATAGTACCCCAAGAACTGGTTGTTTGAAGGTGGAATTGAATAACGCCACCACTGTGTAACTGGCTGTATCCGGTGGATAGCGCATTACGTTTTACTACTACTGGATCGCGATTTATCCGTTGGATTGCGTTGTCCGCCCGATGATTTGCCGGAAAAAGCTCTTTTCTTTTAACAAATTCACCATTTCCTTTGGTTTCTCACAAAACGCCCGAAATCTCACGACATTGAGGATTACATTTCAAATCCGCCTCACATAAAAAATCAGAAGCAAAAAAAAAGGAAACACTAATTTTTTAAGAGCACATTTCAATATCTATATGAATATTTTAGAAATAAAGAGAAGGTTTAGCGCGGATAGCAACAGCTGCAGTGTATACCACACACACGGTGAGACGTTTGTGTAGATGCCAGGAAAGACATTGAATCAACTTCCCAACTTTCAAATTTCCAGTGATTCAACTGAAGATGAAACTATGAGAGAAAATACAGTCTTTCTCGCTGAAATGAAAAGAAGAAGAAGAAGAAAAGATCATAGGCCAGTAGTGCTTCGATAAACTTCTCACTGTTGGACGATTCCTACCCAGTGCACGATCGGACTAAAGCAGATTTATCAGTTACCTCATAGTTAATAGACTATTAACTATGGTTACCTCGAAAGTCAGATGAATTTTTTCCAAGAAAATTAGCCATGAGACAGGTACTTCGAATATGATTCCACCAACATTTTAATTGATGGATGCACCATTCTTAAAACGAGGTAATTAATGAGGTAAATTTTTCATTCCTTATTATAAACATGCTGAAAAGCGTTTTAAAATCCGTTACGAAGAGAAAGGCTATGTAATATGCAGTTTCACATCACTGTTATTTAACAATTGGAGGTACAGTTACCGCGGCAGCTAAATTTAAAAATCATTCATTCTTTCGAAGGAAAGTTAGTCACGAGCATTTTCACATCAAGTTAGACTCCCCATAATCATAAACCTGTAAGGTTAGAGTAGGGCCCCTCAAACACTCTACTATTTGCATCAGTAATTTTAAAAATAGTTTTTTATTTGCGGCTGCAAATATGCTATAAAGCGTTGGAACAATTACGAAGAGAAATACTTTTTGATATGCGTCTCCGCATACTTCTTACGCAAAATTTTGCACTAGATCCTAAAATGAAGCCTGATGATGTATTCTTGATGCTTATCTCAATAAATAATCAATTTTTGATTAAGAAAAGGGAATTGAAGCGCTATAAAAATTAGAACAGCTCACTTGAGAGACCTATGGAACTTACAATATATCCACTTGAGTTAGTTGTGGACCAAGGTAGCCTATCCCTACCTTACAGAGGCGAGCTTGCTACACGTGCCTAGTTCAGGAAACTTTTAAAGTAAAACATGAAGCGTGTAGTTTATTTTTTATGACCATAAATGCTCGCACCGGCGGCGACGCACGGCTTCAAATGAGCCCTCATCCTTGGAATAAGCGCCATCCTCCAGGCCAAACATAAAGTAAGCCCCGCGTTGCTCTGTATACTAAGTTTCGATAGACACTTATGGTGGGTCTTTAAAACACAAATTTTTCCTCCCTTTACCAGAAAGAGTATCCGTGTGAATGCACTGGTTCTTTACTCAACCCTTGATACCCTGATATCATTATGCATATTCTCCATACTGTTCTCTATACATTTTCTAAGGTGTTGACAAGAAGAATTTGTTTAACAATCAAGAGTTTCTTCAGTTGCTGATCATTTCCTTTCAGTTGCTGATCATTTCCTTTATTCTCCTGACCTTAATGTTTGATTCAGGGGTGATATTGTAAGGAGAAATTACGTGTTAGTCACTTGTAGGGGTCACAGGTTTAAGGAAATTTCCCGTGAAACTCGTGGATAGCGACAAGACAGAAATTCGATCGGATCTAGTGGCAGAACTAAGTAAGATCAAGACGCAATACGTTTCACACATCAAGATTCGTTTGGTTCGTGTCCACTTCAAATAAAGACACTGTAATGTCAATATTAAAATTTGCGAGGAGAAATGAGCATCCTCTCTTAACTCGACACATTGATATGCGTCTGAACCAATCATTCAATTTCTTACGGTACACTGAAACGAAAAATATATCTTGGAAATGAATGATTAATGTAAGACAACCCTAATCCACACAATTTATTCTAAGGATTTTTTTGGTCAAAAGGGGGGAAAACCCCAGACGGCAGGGTCGAATTGTTCGAGTGAATTGAGAACTAAATGAGCTTGCGAACATTTTGACCTATCAACCCTCTTGTCGGGTACCATGACAACATTCATTCCGGCAGCTCGTGCCGCCGTCACTCCGTTTGGCGCGTCTTCTAGTACAAGCACGTGACGTGGTGACGTGGGAGGAACAGGAAACCTCGCGGCAGCCAACTGAAAAATGTCAGGAGCGGGTTTAGAGTGTTTCAATTCTGGATCGTCAGATTTCACCGCGTGCAAGAAAAGGTGGAAGAGGTCTTTGTAGTTCGATGTCTTGATGTTGTATTCGGATGCACTAGATCCTGTAGCAACTGCAATGGGTATTTTGTGCTTGTGGAGATGACGAACAAGATTTTCTACCCCTAAAGGTATAGAAAACAAAACCATTGCAAAATTGAGAACGATCAATAATTCATTCAAGTCAGGGACATGGGTAGGATTATCCAGAAATTGGGCCCTATCCATACTGTAATTCAGTTTTTGCATTGTTTTTTATTGTTATCACAGGTTATCCTCTACGTATGATGCACGATCCTTCGCAGTAGATAGCGCTATTTATGCAATAGCGAAAATCAGACCTGAAAAAAAAAAAAAAAATCAGGCCTGTACGGGATTCGAACCACTGACCTCTGCGATACTAGTGCAGCGCTCTACCAATTGAGCTAACAAGTCAACTGGGAGCAGGCCGTTAAGTTGATTCGTAATAAACCAGTGATGATAAATCAGATACATTGGATATATGAAGTTCATATATTTTGAACTGCGGTATTAAATATCATCACGGGTTTATTACGAATCAACTTAACGGACTGCTCCCAATTGGCTTGTTAGCTCAATTGGTAGAGCGCTGCACTAGTATCGCAGAGGTCAGTGGTTCGAATCCCGTACAGGCCTGATTTTTTTTTTTTTTTTTTTTTTTTCAGGTCTGATTTTCGCTATTGCATAAATAGCGCTATCTACTGCGAAGGATCGTGCATCATACGTATTTAATACCGCAGTTCAAAATATATGAACTTCATATATCCATTGTATCAGGTTATCCTCTCTTGTGACAAAGAGCACACAAGCTTTGATTATTCTCATGGTGTTTTACCCAAGTGGCAACTGATGAAAGACTTACCTTTTGCATGACATTGACTTTCCTAGGTCACTATTCAAGACCCAGAGTTAAATGCCATTTGCTCTATCAAGGTAAATTACAGATTAACCTCCCATAAACATGATCGTAAACTGGTTAAGGTTTAAGGTAAAGTTGCCCCAGAGTCATGTCACCTGAAGTCATGCCACCCGAAGTCATGTCACCCGAAGTCATGTCACCTGGAACCGGAGTCATGTTGCCCAAAATTTTAGTCATGTCGCTCCCAGTATTTCATCAAGTTTCCTTGGCAGTTTTCTGACACTGAATAATATTCTTGGATGGAGAGAGGCAGAATGAGAGAGGAGTATCTTGCTTGGGAACAGAACACAATGACCCAGCAAGAACTAGAAAACAAAACTTTCAAACTGGAATCCATTGCACTGGACCATCATTCTTCCCACCAACTTTCCAAATATTTAGTTTGGACAAGATAATTTGCTTTTATCAACTAAGCTGATTATGTTGATCAGCCTTCAACCAAGAGCTGATGCTTGAAACCTCAGCTTTGAAACTCTTTACAGCGGCCTGAATTGACAATAACAACTCAGCTGATAAACCTAAATTATTTTGTTAAACTCCCTCACCGATGCAGCTCCACAGTTTCTTTAGAAACTTATTCCCTTTCTTTATTTTAGAATTGATATCTTCCCTTATACTAATGACAGCATTAATAAAATAGTTTTTAAATCTTCCTACCCAACCCTCTGTTCTTCACTCACTAGCCTGATCAAAAGAATGAAATTCTTACCAGGTAGCAATGGAGCTGATGGAAACAACTGCAGGAGTTTTTCTTTTGATGTCTCAACAAATTCTTCAGCTGTCAATGGCAGCTGAAGTTCTTCAACCAAAACTTGAGCAGCTCCCATTGCACTGCGTCCCATCATTTTTGATTTAACTGACCAATCAAATGTCTTGCCATAAGGGTCTAGTATTTCTTGGGTCACTCTGGTGTAAATTGATTCAGTATCTAGGATGCAAAATATGAAAGATTCTTAAAATAAACATCAACAGTGGTGGATCCAGGATTTAGTCAAGGGGGTTCGAAGAATTGTCCAAGAGCATGCTTCCCTGGGGTTTTTTTAAAATTAGTTCTTTGGAAACATGATTTCCAGCATTTTGAAGGAAAATTTAGGGGGTTTGACTGAACTACTCGAACCACCCCTGAATCGGTCCCAGATCAATAACATAGTCTCCATTATCCAGGTGAGAGAAGTCCTGAAAAGGAGTGTTGCCATCAACATTGAAGAATGTTTTGAATCAGCTGAGTGGAGTTCATCAGTGGAGTTAAAATATTACTAAGTTACAAAAGGGTGGAAAAAAACATGTCAAACTATGCAACTGCACTTAAAGACTTCTTACTATCATATAACTTATGCAACAATATCTATCAAAAGATGTCATTGAAATAAAAAATCAAACTACAGTAAATGATATAATTATTGATTCTTGACACAAAATTGTCTTCAGTCCACATTATTTCCAGACCTTTGACATCCAAAGGTCCAACAAATCTATTGTGCAGAGCTGTGGGTAAACTGTGATCATAAATTGTTTTCAATAACACTTTGAGCTCATAAGTAACAGATAGTATAATTGTCTGATAAAATCAGTACCAGATTGGTCTACTATATGATGCCCAAAGAAACCTCACAAATCTTCTGTTATCTTTCTACAAAACCCCAAACCTCCCCTCTATTTTGGGGCCCAAGATTAGCAAACTTTGATCTCATAAAAAAAAAATACATTCGACAAAATGTCCTATGCTCATCAATTCATGACTGGGTTGAATAACAAAAGCAACAATGTGCTTAAGACATACCCTTTTGACCGCTCTTTTTTTCATGTGTAATGCAAAAAACATGCAAAGGTTTTGCATGTGCACCTACCATGTACTGCTTAGCTGCATTGTAGTATTGAATAAACACCACAAATACTGCACACAGGTACCACCTCAACCTTATTCAAAAGAGAAACCCTTCCTACTCCCTAATGAACTCCTTTTTCTATTTATCCAGCCAACTCCTTGAAAAGTATTGTAACCTTTCTGGTCTAATATGTCACATATTCAATCAAAAACACAGCCAACTCCTTGCATTTTAAAAGCAGTTTCTTAAAGTAAGTGTATGTATATGACTTGGTATCTTCATACCAGTACAGTCAAATGGGCTGGGTAAGTTTCTGAAATTTTGCCTCTCTGCTCTTCCAAAATAATTTTTTTTAAGTGTTCCTTTAAGAAGCAAGCTGCCCAAGATTTCGAACTTAAAATCCGCATCAAGTTCTGTTGTAATACCTTCCTACCCTCTCGATATTCAGCTTTTATCTTTTTCTTTTTTCGGCAGTCCAATTTCCTCTTCATCAAAATTGAAAAAAAAAAGATTAAACGGTGAAAGAGGAATGTTTCAATAAGGTCTCGAAAGAATCATTCCAGTCAGGTTACCGGCTCACGTTAACCCAATGTTTTTCCAGGATGAGGTCGCGTAGAAGTTACTCCTGACCTGTCCTGGAATCGCACAATAACAATCAAAGTAAAAGACTTAACTTACCCAACATTAATCCATCCAAGTCAAAAATTACATGAGTGCACTTTACACCAGCCTCGTCCGACATGTTGGAAATCACGCGCTTCACTCTCGAGGGACTGAAAACGAAAACTCATTGAGCTTGGCCTGGCTACGAAGTACTTCAACATGGCGGCCGTCAATCGTCTGGTATTTGCAAGAAGATTGGAGAAACTTGCGTATCAACCGGCTTTGGAAGTTCAGAATGCGATTGTTAGACAGCACCTAGAAGACTTAAAAATCAAAGGAACAAACAGTGCTAAAAACGTTTTGCTTTTTTACGAGCATACGCCCGTTTTTACCGTCGGAATCCGAAGGAAAAGCGTGGATGCTAAGGAGAAGAAGCGCTTGGAGGACCTTGGAGCTGAATTTCACTATACTAACCGTGGAGGGCTAGTGACATTTCACGGTCCTGGACAATTAGTCTGTTATCCTGTGTTAAACTTGGCTTGTTTTAAGAAAAGTTTACGATGGTATGTAGCTTCCCTGGAAAAGACCTTGGTAGAAACTTGTAAGAGGTTTGGTGTTCAGGCAAAAACAACTTGTGATACTGGCGTCTGGGTTAAGGACAACAAAGTTGCTGCAATAGGTGAGAAGAAAATGGCTCATGGTTATGTCAGCAGGTTATTAGTTTTTAGGCTGTGCTTTGTTACTTCGTGTTGTAGAGCGCCGGCTTGTCGTGCGGAAGGTTGAGGGTTAAAGACTCAGACTGGACCAACACTCAGGGTCTTAAAATAACTGAGGAGAGTATGCTGTCGTTACTATGACATCTGCAAACGGTTAAACATTCTAGACTTCTTGGACAAAGGGGGTTAACTGTAGGCCCAGTCTTCTGCGTCTTTTCTGTACTGGTTAGAAGGGGATGTTGAAGAACCTATGCACTTCCCACAAAGGGTAGAGAATGTAGCTCCCAGTGTTGTTTTCTTACGTTGTTATTGTGTATATAATTTTAAAAGATCTCCCATAAGTATTTTCTATGGAGAAAGAAGTGGGACAAAAAAGGAAGATAAATCTTAGTGATACTATCTCATTTAAGCAAGGCTCAATTTATTCTGCAGAGCATAGCAAGTTTATGCATAAATCTTTTCTTAAATGCCTGTTGGGTATGCCAAAATCTTACCATGCATTTGGAAGCTGTGAAACTAAATCTGCTTCACTCAGCAGTTAGGAATAGTCATGGAGATATGCATAAGAATTGCAAATTTGAATTGCTTCACCATGAAAATAAGCATTAAACAGCAATTGCACAAGGGTATAAGCATTTTTGGCTTGCACATTCTGACTCCTGATGGACCATGAACAAGAAGAATATTGCTAGAAAATGAGATGCATGACTGTCTTGAGTAAATTGCTGAAGTGAATTCTTCAAATAGTTAAAATGTTTTAATTAGTTACACTTCTGGTGTAAAGTATGTTAGATCTCCTTGCATGAGCCTCCAATACTTGCAATCGTGCTCAATTTTTTGTTGTCCTGTTCAAAATGACTGCATCTCAGCAGGACTGATACATGTAGCTGCACTACGGAGTGACTGTTTTCATTCTATTGTCACTTCTGGCTTAATTACGTAGATATTGATGTTCCACTTGCATTTCTAGGTGTTCATGCAGGTCATTGGATCACCACTCATGGCATTGCACTGAACTGCAATATTGACCTGGGTTGGTTTGAACATTTTACACCCTGTGGGATTATAGGCAAAGGTGTTACATCGCTTACAAGAGAGACTAACCAAGTTGTACACACGGAAGATGCCATTGAACCTTTTGTGGAATCCTTTCAGGATGTGTTTGATTGTTCTGTTGTGTGGGCTAATACGTGTAGGAAGGATCTTAAACTGAATGGTAGTTGACCTTGAAAAATTGATTGAAAACCCTTTCACTCCCAAAATTTCCTTAGTAATTATCCTTTCTGTCTGCTATACAGTTCTTCTTATGTTAGTTCTGAGAATTTTTGGCACTGAATCAACTTATAATCCCTTAATTGAAATGTTTCCATATTCTCATCACTTGTCTGTTTGATATTCTATTGTTATTATATGGCTGTGTCTCACAAGGACTGGGAACTACCGAATTCACGAATTTGGTTGGCTGAAATCAATATTGAAAGCGGTCAAGATTTTCCCATCTAGACCGGCATCTAGACTGGTCTAGAAAAAAAAGGTACAAAGAATATAAAAAATTGGCATATAAGACACAGCCATATAATAAACATCTTAGTAACCGAGATTAAGGTTAGTCTGTATGGGAGAATCTTGGCCTCGTTCGCTGGTACAGACCTCACTGTATTTGGTCTCCACTGGCGACCTCAGTCAAGATTCTCTCATACAGACCTCCTGCTCGGTTAATAAGAACTAAATATTTTTTCAAGATTGCAAGGAGAAATTCTTTCTTGGTCGCTTGTGGGAGTGAAAGGGTTAAAAAATGAAGAAATTTTAAATCTTTCCACAAATAGAAATGAAAGGCTTCCACTATAGATATAAAATTTTGAAAGTATGATTTTTATCTGTCAAATTAAATAGAACAAAGAGATCACTTTACAGCACTCTTTTTATCTGTTGTGCCTCAAATTGGTTCTTGTTTTAAATTTTGCTGTTTTGTTTTGAGCTGATTATCAGACTCAGCATTAATACTGTTTGGATATCGTAACATCCATGATCCAGTGTGTTAAGTGCTGTCGTTATTGACCAAGCGTGAGGTCGACATGGCTGGATATTGGCTGAGTTCTTTTTTTATGCGTTTTTATGGACCGAGACGAAGAACGAGGCTAATATGCAGTCATCTCGACTGAACAAGCCTGGTTGATAAAGGGTTTATTTTATAGCACAAGATTTCGCTTTATTAAGAATGAAGAATGACGGGTTTATTTCGAGAGCCGAAAAAGAAAGCCAACTGTCTAGGTAGTACAACAAACCCAAGAGGGTGGTGTAATTTTTTCTTTGTTTTGAATGGTCTGTACCGCTTTTTGCAACTTCGTTGCCGACGTTGTCCAAACGTTACGAACTTTGTAAGTCCGCTCCAATCACTTTTTCCTTGCGCGCGGGATCAAAGTGGGCAATTCCGAGCGGGCAAGATGCTCGGGTAGTCAATCAGACCACAGGTTTCGCTTCATCTTGCCTGCGGGCGCTGCCAGTGATATAATGACAAGAGATATTGGAGTTAGAAGATACTGCTTCAGAGAAGACTATAGAAGAAGAGTCGCGTAAGAGTCCAGATAAGATAAACTAACTGTTTCCTAACAACTGACGCAGTGAAGCAATGTATTTTTTCGCCAGCCTTAAAGTTTGGATCCTAGTGAGTCTGTCTCCAGGTTCAATTCCCGAAAAGTTATCGGGTATCACCGTGCGAAGGACGTCAAATGCTTCTTTCAAACGTTGCTGTCTTTTCCGCTCCCTTTCACGATTCTTTTCCTTTCGATTACCTGGTGGTACTGCTTGCAGCGAGTATGGGTGACTCGTGCTTTGTTCTAGTTCGAGTTGGAATTTCTCGTGACCTTCCACTCGCTGTGTCGGCATATTCCAGTCTGTAAAATAAGCTGTGTAATTTTGAAGTTGATCTTCTTTATAACCTAATTGTTCGGCCCTAGGCCTGGCCGCTTGTAACGTGGTTTCACTTGGAAAACGATTGGCTGAGTTCAAAAGCATCTGAGAGTTGCATAAAGAAAAATAAATTTGATAATTTATCTTTCGTTTTTTTTTAATTTATCTAAAATGCTTGATACGTATAAATTTCGCTTTTGAATCATTTCAAGTCGTATTTCATCCGTTCGTATAATTTACACTGTGATCATGATCAGGTAACGTTGCTGTCATTGTCAGAAGAATTTAGTTTATCACAGATTCTCTTAAAAACTTTAAAAGAACCGTGTAGCAGGCAGTTGAACAATTTCTATTTAGATAGCGAGAGTAACGGAAACTTCCTTCTTTGTTTCATCTTTGTTTAACATAACCTCTCTGGTAATTTTCTATCTTTCCTTGTCAGGTTATGTTTTTCAGTTTCCTCCGGGTGAAGATCTTCAGTTTGAAGATAGCATTTTTTGCAAGGGATCATTTATTTAACGTACCTTAATGCGCTCAAAAGTGATGCTGATAACTGGATGTATCTGTAGTAAACTGGACCAAAACGCCAAGAAACTTCAAGTTTCTTTACTCCAGAGTCTCTGATCAGGCTATTCACTGACTTTGCGAAGAGAGCCAAAAAAATGAAAGTCAGCTGATTTTGGAAATAATAAAGGATCACCCCAACCAAGTTTTCGCACATTGATTAAAAAATTAGTCCACAAAGCCAGCCTGGTGCCATGTGTTTTCGTCCAAGGATATGTTTAACCTGAAAGGATTAGGAATAGCCACAAGACAGATATTGTCTGATTGAAATTAAGGTCATGGTTAGAATATCTCACCTGTGGTAATTGGCGTCAGGGATATGAACTGGTACATGTATCATTTCACGATGTGTATTCCAGTCCTTAAAACGTTTACCTAGTTTAGAATCATGATTAGTGTTGGGACTCAGATGCTTGGAGTAAACATCCGCCTAGCGACAAAACGCAAAACGAGCTAAAACATTGAAGGCTGCAAACCCAGCTGTTTTTGCAATTTCCGCGTTACGACAGTTGTTGGGGTAGGGGTCGTGCAGCTCACTGAGACCAACATTGGCTTCTTGTACAATGTTAAAAGACGAAATTGAATTCTAGCAAGAATTTTCATTAAGTGTGTTTGTAGACTTATTTAAGTGTTAAGAAAATGAATTGAAATAATACATCATAGCAAAGGCCATTCAGTTAAAAAAAAAATAAGCAGTTGATAGTTTCGTATTTCAATGGCGGTCCTACTTTCCAAGTAGAGTAATTGTTATCTTTTCCTTCTGAGAGAAAATAGTTCATCTCAACACCACTTTCTTTCAGGTGACCTAAAGGGTAAGCAATTTGTAATTTTCATCTTCAGCACAATCTATAATCAACTGAGTCGTGTGAATAACACCTAATCCTTTTGGGGGCCGCGGTACTTGCAATTGTGTACGCCCTTTCTTCTCCGAATTTTCTGTTTATTCTGTTGTTATGTAACAGCCTTCTAATGCTATTTCCCTTAAGATATCTTTCCAAGTATGATTCTAATCCTGCCAGTAAGATAATTATAATTTTCACATTATCAATCTTGTTTCTGTTCTGGCCGATCTTGACCGCAAAAATATAAAATTTAGGTAGGAAGTCATTTTGTTAAGTTACGTGTCAACACAATCTCTTCTGTTCTTTCCAAGAGTCAAATGCTCTCCACGTGGGGATCTTGCCTTAGCTCATGCTGCACCTGCCTTATGGAACTCGTTGCCCTTATCAATCAGAACCAGTTTCTTCTAGAAACCCATATGACACTTTGTTTCATTGTTTCTTAGATGAGCATTCGCTCTGACGAAGGGCTAACGCTCGAAACGTAAGCTTTTAACGCTTTACGGTGGCCAGTTTACATAATCAACTCAGTTGATAAAATCAAACTACCCAGTTACCCCCACCGACGCGGCAGCACCCTTCCTTCATTCAGGACCTGTGGCAGCTTAGCTACTTATAAGAAGAAACTTAAAACATTTCTTTTTAGGAAAGCTTTCTGAAGTAGCTATGGTTTGTAGTGGTTTTGAATACGAACATATTGTTTAGCGCTGTACAGATTATTATAATTTCGCATGGGTTGAATCGAATTTAAAGAAGTGATACTCAACCTTGGGCGTCGGAGTCAGTCGAAAACGGCAACAGATCGAGTTCAACCGGCTCTGCCGTTCATCACGTTTGGCTCATGAACCTCGAGTCAAACACAAGGGTAATTTCAAACTATATCTTTTTTTGTACTCAGTGGTTTGTTGCAAAGAGAAACCGATTAATCATAAAGCCGAATACAGTTATCATCGGCGTCTGAATTAATTCTGCTAGTCTAGCCTTGGTTTGGGAAACCTTGATGCGTATGCAGTTCGACTCGTGCTTACACGTCTCGCAACAATTTTCTCGTAAACGTTGTAATGTTCTGCAGTCAGTCTGAAGAAGTACGACAAACGTGATTCAGCGAGAAAACACCGGCTTTAGATGACCTTTTGTCACCAGAGCGACCAATATTTACGCTTCGTAAGTGGCGCCATAATTATATTCTTCCGCTTGTCAGAACTGAACGTTTCAAGAGGACTTTTGTTAATAGATGTTTGTTCTCTTATTAGTCAGTCATGCGATCAGTTAGTAATTTAGTTAGTTAATTAGTTTTATGCTTGCTGAGTTCATATCATTGTCACTAAACACGTTTGTTGTTTAGAGTGCTTAATAAAGACTTTTTATTTAAAATATATTACTGAGACATAAAACTTTACTAGGTAGAAATGGGATGATATGATATGCGGTGTGTTGAAATATTATTCGAGTGGAAGTTAGTTGAATTCTTTAACTGGAATCGCATCATCTAAGGAAACAATGAAACAAACCGTTTTATGGGTTTCTAGAAACAAACAGAATGTTAGTAAATCAGGTTCGAAATAAATGCTTTGTATCTTCGTGGAACGTTTAGGCACCATACACCTTCCTGTTCCCTTTTTGCTTGAGGGCCCTGTTTGACCACGTGTGAATAATGTCCATCTTGTTATGTAATCAAGAAAAGATGTTTACTTTGTAAACCACCTTGAATTCCAGTGTCCCACACACCTGTGTAAATATAGCAACTAGAATTTCTTCGAGCCAATTCTGCGCCGGTTTGTTTCCGAGGAAACGAAATGAAAATTCTGAAAGAGACCGCGTTCAATAAATCGTTAAGGATATTGATAATAAAAAAAAAAAAAACGAAAAAAAAAAAAAATAATACTAGCACCAGTCTAATTCTACACCTTACAAGTGTGACACCAGGCAGATGACAATAGCTAAGGAACCGCGCAGAATTACCTCACTCGTAGTAGCCATTGAAATATCAGAACATGAATCTTATCATTTACTGAGGAAACGTGAAAAAAATTGATCCGCACAGGATTAGAGTTAAACAATTGCAAAAAGGAGGAAGGCCACAAAATGATCGAACGACTGCAAAGGGGTCTCTAATTCCTACCTGCGTTATTACCTACTGAGCCACGAAGCCACTAGTTATACGCTCCGTTAAAGATCTATAGGAGCTACAAGAGTCAGAATTAACAAAGGAAAAAAGGTTACTACACGTCAGAATCAGTATTTTCGTGTTTCATTACTCTTCACTATAGGTGTTCAATCGATACAGTACCACAGCGTTTAACCCTTCAAACGCCAAGAGTGACTGGCTCCTAATTTCTCCATACTGTATCACACTTGAATCAAACGCTTGGGTCATGAGAATAACGGAAATGATCATCAACTTAGGATAAAGTTAACTGACGATGAAAATTACACACAAACACTTTTACCGTAACGATTTATTTTAAAATTCTTAGCTGTGCAGTCTTCTGTTTCCTAAATAGACTTTAAATGTTTTTTTTTTTCAGTCCTATTTCTTCACTTTTTTCCTGTGATCGTGTCCAAAGGATTACAATGTAGTATTATGTACTGTGTTCTTTTATCAATCATAATTTTCGTAAAATGTCGTTTTCAAAGATTCTCTGCTTTACAACCAATCATAGACCACTTTCATAAATGGCTGCCGTATAAATATTCTTTTGTTTAAATTTAAACTAGCCCTACTGGCCTCGCTTGAGATAATGTATTCTTTTGAATTTTGTACTGGAGAACGAGGTCAGCAAGGCTAATTCAAATTTAACGAAAGAATATTAATCCAGCAGCTATTTATGAAAGTGGTCTATAACGTGCACTTTACAAATTCTTGAGAAAACGCTCAAACAGTCCCTAGCTATTAACTTTTTGCATTTTTAAGATCTTCCCTCAACTAAAGGTAGACAATCTCATGTTTCATCATCCCCAACATGATAAGTCTTAATTCTCATTACCACCATGTATGAAAATGTACGAACACTGTAAGGTGAATTTACGTACTGATTTACCTCTAATACTGTAAGGGTTAATTAAAATGCACTGCAATTAGGGACCGGTCATTACCTACCGTGGAGGGGGGGAGAGAGGGAAAGATGCGTCACGATGAAATTTATGTGCTCTCATAAGGCTCTGTAATATTCTTACGATTGTAACTCGTTAGCAGTTAACTGGCGGTCAATTTTCTACAGCTCCTCCAATCTATAGTCTGTTAGCGACGACTGATCCCCCTCCTCCCCTAAAAAATCTATGAGAAACCCCCCATAAGAAAAATCTTCCAAACCCCCCAGGCTATAAATGACGACTTGTCCCATTGTTGGGGTAAAAAGAGAGGCATTACGCAATACACCCAGAACACTATTCATTTTTTCATTTGGGTAATTCGAGAGAAAGAGAGATTCTCATTTTCTATTTATTTACATCGTGGTTTAAAAATTAGGTTTAGTTTTTCATTAGCTACGTCAAGAGGGACGTCACTTGATCTGGGGTGCGAGGCACCAAAGTTTTAACATCCGGGTATTTGTTACTGTCGTTCACAATGGCGTCGTAGAGCGTCTTGTACATTGTACAAACGGCATCCACCGCTCGCTTGTGGACGGTATCGCTACAAAAGAACGTAGAAGCATCATTTATAAACGTAAAGAGAAGGAGGAGAAAAGCAACACTACAATCCTAGTCAAAAGTTGTTGAAATGCATTCGCTATTATGTCCGCCTCTCAGATCTTTTCATTTCCATCAAAAAAAGTGCGAATAGTTCTGGTAAGTAGTCAGGGTCCCTTTTACTACTTTTTGTGTTTAAGATGGCTTGGACTGGAGAGCTGGTTTCTGTGCTTAGTTGCAAGGACTTTGTCCCTAGCGTGTGTTAGTCTTTCTGGTTAACTTTTGTACAAATAAGAAGAAATTAAAAACCAAAGATGGTGGCTATTGCTCAAGCGCTTTTTGGTTGAGAATCGAAAAACTTTAACCAAGGGAATCACATAAGCCAATCAGAAAATGGGTAAATAATTCAAGGGGCAGATCAGAACTATAAGCAACGAATTAAAGCTGACTCAAACGTAGTAAACTGAGAGTAAAAAATCGCGATTGTTCTGTGTTAATTTTAGTAAAGTAAAACCAACGTAAAACCAACGTAATACCCCTTTTACATTCAACACTCAAATGACAAATGGTCTAAAAAAATTCACGAGCACAAAGAAACAATGACTTAAAAACTTACCGTAGTCTTGTCGTTCTCAAAAGATTGCACTGAGGCATAACTAGACTATCGGGACACGAGAGATACTTATCGAATTTGGCCTGTGATGGAAGTAAAAAAAATATAAAGTAAAGTAATTTTCTACTAACGCAACAAGATGTTCTTTGGGAAAAGTGACCTTTCCGACAAAGAAAAAAGCAGAATCCAAAACAAGAATCGAAGGACACTTCATTTGCAAAAATACGTCGTACTCCACTGAAGTTTATTTTATGTGTAAAGTATTATTACAGGTACTTTATCTTGAACGCAACTTTTTTTTTATATCAGCGCCCTTTGTAAGAAGACGAAGAACATCTTAACAATGAAACGAAAATGTTACACACCATGGCGTCTTTAACACTCTGCGGATCCATTCCATGAAGCGAGGACAGTGCCACCTTGAGAAAAAACACAAACAAAGCAGTGCCAGATGGTTCAAAATAAAGTTGCATGATTAAATTCAACATGGCACCAATATTCCAAACACTTCAGCAGACCAATTGCTTACCTTCTGACCGCGGTTCTCCTGGTAAACAGTGTACAAATTACCAACACCAGAACGACTAAGAATGAATGATGCTTGCTCACTGATTAACGTATCTAGGTGTGCTTCCGTCTACGAAAAAAAAAATTGGAAAAAGGTTTCTAACTTTAGACAATTGACATTTAACTGCAAGATTTTGGGAGACCAAAAAAGTTCGACAGTTCTTCAAGACTGGTAGGCTGGATGGGAGCTTTTTTTCCTACTAAGTCTTATCAACATTTCGCCAATATCATCAAATAAGCGTAAAATCTCGCATTTGACCGCTCCTTAAAAATTTGAAATTTTGCGGAATATCAAAACGTCCTCGCCATTTGTTGTATCTATTTCGCACCAAGAGTTTTCCTGATTGACAAGGCCACGTGACAGTGTCATGAAAGAGCCGCAGCAAAGCAAAACTTCAACTGCCCCTCCCTCCTTCTCTTTCGTCTCTCTACTCCTGTATTAAGAGTGCCAGTTTTGTACTCTTCGCAGCCTAACTTTGCTTAAAATTCCAAGACGGCGGCCTCACGTTTAGTGGCTCTGTTCAAACTCTTAACTGTCTAAATCCTTCCACACACTTTCTCACCTGACCCGCTAGCATTTCGATGTGTTTATCAGTAAATTCGTAAACCGCCAACGTGCTCTGTATCTGATGAATGCAGTTTATCATGTAAGCAGCCATGTCTGACGCGTTCAGATGGCTGGCCGACATGGAACACATCTGGATGAGTGGGTCGACCAAACAGGAGATAATCTACGGGTAGAACAAAAACAAGGCCAGGTTAGGCAATTTGCAATTGATTTTATAACATAACCAAAGTAAAGCGCGCGCTCTGATTGGTCAATTTAGCGTCCCCCATTTGCCCATGGGTGTACGCTGCTGACGTGAGCAAATGCAAAGACTATTTTCCCGCGCGCGCTTGTTTTTTCTGGTCGCGTAAGATTTGTTAAATAAAAGGGAACTCTTTAGCTACAATGTATCAATGTTGTGTTATAAAACAAATGGTAAACACCACAGCGTACACTATTGAGTTATGGATGCACTTGGGAGGTTTGCTAAGCACTCAAGAAGCTAGAGTCGCTCTCGGCTATCGCCTCGAGCGACTCTTACGCTTCTTTCGTGCTTAGCAACCTCCCGCGTGCATCCATAACTCAATAGTGTACGGTGTGGTGTTTACCATTTGTTAATTGGAGAGTAGTCCGGAATTACTTTAGTTTGCTTTACTTCGCTACATAATTGGTCCAGAAAACTCGTGTCACTTTCTGAAACAATCGGATTTAAACCTAATAACCAGTCGCTGTTTGGTCACGCGCGTTTTCCCGCGCTACAAGCCGTTTTGCTGGTGTTTACTTTAAATAATTTTCATTGGCTACTCGTGCTGTCTTCTTTTCATCTGACTGGCTAATGTGATTACTTTAGTTTAAGATTTAAGCACTCAATTGAAATGCGCTCCAACCCACAAAGTATAAATTACCTGGTTACCCAGACATGATTCCTTGATTTTCTCAGGATAAAAATTTGCTGACCAAACTTTAACAATAGAAACCCGTATGCACTCTCCAATCACAACTTTCTTTCCACCCCGTAACATATTTTTTAAAAACAACTTCCAACAAGCCACGTTTATCACACGCCCCATTTTTACCGCTCTCCTTATCTTTCGCTAAAGAAATATCACTCAAAAAAAACAAAAAAACAAAAAAACAAAAAATTTAAAAGTCAGGCGATGAGGGAGCTTGAAACGTCATGCACGTCGAATTCATCACAAAAAAGTATTTGTCTGGCAATTGCTCTTAACCTACCCTCGCATAATCAGCTTGTCTGGCGTCCAGTGGAATAACAGAAGCATCGTGACAGGTAAGGACGTCTCTAAGTAAACTCATCGTTTCTCTTAACGATTCTGTGGGACTGAGATCTGGGGGAGGAAGTTCAATCTAGAAAGATGTTGAACAAGCAGCAAAATAAATTGATAAGATGGAGATTGATATTAGTAAAATAAAAGCAAGCGTAGACGCAAAGAATCAAAAAGTCAAAGAAGCAAAGGAGCAAAAAGGAAAATAAGCAGAAAAGAAAAGAGGCGAGGAGGCAAAGAGGCGAACAAATGATGATCTGACTTCATATTTCAATTAAGATCGGGGAAGCTGGGCGAGAAAAAAGTCTTTGGGATACGCCGCAGCGACGATTCGTATCGTTGGGAATGGAGACCTAAGTTCCTGGAAACGAAATTCGCCACCGTAACAAGTCGAGCTAAGTCGAACTGGTTTAAATTTGTGGGAAAATGGTAGCAAAAATAAGTGTCAGGCACTAGTTTAGGAAACAGTGCACACAACTCGGTTTCCCGTACAGACTGCTCCGGCCTTTACTAGTCTCCTTGGCAGCTGTTCTTTGGAATGTCACACACCTTTCTCCACAGGAAAAAAAGCTTCTTTAAGGGCACGAGCGTTGCGTGACAACCCAGAGAATGGCTAAGAAGGGTACCGAGGCTTAACCAATAAAGTAACACCCCTGTCACTCACCTTTTCTAGCAGTTTGCTTGCGTGACAGTTCAAGCTGTTGTAGAACATCTTCAAGGCTAGAGCATTCATGTCAAGAATCGTTACTGTTACCGAGGCATCTTCATCAATAAGGCTCCTGAAGGGCAAAAGGAGTTAACCCTTTAAACCCTAACATCAGTATGCATATTCTCTATACTGTTCTCTATCCATTTCCTATGGTGCTGACAAGGAGAATTTGTTTAACAATCAAGAGCTTTATGCAGTAAATGGTTTGAACCCGGGGGTAACATGCGAAGGTGTAGTGTGATCGTCCGGGTGAGTGTAGTCCTGAGAAGGACTGTTGTCGGTGGTAGTGACTGACGTTTCGACAACAGTCCTTCTCAGGACTACACTCACCCGGACGATCACACTACACCTTCACAATCAAGAGCTCTCTTAGTTGGTGATCATTTCCTTCGTTCTCCTGACCTTTACGTGTGACTTGCGGGGTGATATTGTAAGGAGAAATTAGATGCTGGTCAGAAATTTGATGCTGGTCACTCTTAAGGGTCAAAGGATTAACCGGTTTCTTAGCTTCTATTTTCCTGTTTTAGACGTCACGGTGAAATAGACATAAGAGATATTCTCGCACCTCGAATAGTCCTTTTTACAGTTGTGGGCTTGGTGGCCAAGCCTTTGAACAGGAGTGAGGCTAAGGGTGACCCTGTTGTATTTGAAAAGCAGCAACATCTCTATCTTAACAAGGTCACAGTTAGCCTCACTCCTGTTCAAAGGCTTGGCCACCAAGCCCACAACTGTAAAAAGGACTATTCTTTCACATTCTTGGTATCAAAAGTTTCTATTATAACCCACTTTGCTGAGGACAACTCTCCCGTCAGTCCCACGAGGTGTGGGGGCAATTCTGCCACGACTAAACGGGTCTCCAATTATTCGCTTCCGTCACATTTCGATCAAACTATTCTGTTTTACCTCGAAAACTGGGCTGTTCATGAGCAATATTTGAAGAGTGTCATGTAGTAACATACGATCTGCATCTCACCCTATCGTTGTGCCATAAAATTTTAGAATATTTGCTAAACTGAACAGCATCACAGCGCCCGGCTCTGACACAATGACCTGCTCCACTCGTACCTACGATAATCAAACATACATCAACAAAAAACAACCACAGAATTCATTTATTTTAGCAATTAAAATACACATCTAACAATCCCTACCCACAAAATAGCGAAGCTAATCGAGAAGGGAGGGAACAACCATACATCAACAGACGGTCTTACATTAAAACAAACAAACGCACAGACATTTTAAGCTACAATAGACGACAATTTACTGCAGGAATAATGGTATCAGCCTGCTTAAAGAGATGTGAAACTGAAGAAAGTTCACGTTTAAAGACTTGAGTAAAGCTAGGGGGGGTTTGGGCACCACTAATGAGATCCAGACTCCTCGCCGACCTTTCGTTGACTAGCTTTGGCTCTAGATCTCACACTTTTTCGTGAGCACTGAAAGACTGACGTGTCGCAGCGCTAATGTGGGCCTGCTCGATGGCTAAACTAAGATTCTTCAAATTGATGAAGCAGCTTACCTTAAAAGGTCTACAAACCCCTTCTGTTATGTGACTAAGAATTTCTTTTTGTACGTTATCACCTGCTGCAAAGGTAAAGTGAAACAATTCATTTAACAAAATTAACGAATGAGACAAGACGAATATTTCCCACTCCATTGTGGCTGTCTGTTAGTATTTATTTTTTAACAGTTATCCACCGCAGTGAAAGTGAATATTGATGGATATTTACCAAACTGCAAGGTATATATATATCTTATTAACCAAGCGCAAGGGCCGTACTGGGAGAATATCGGCCCGAGGTCTTGACAGTACGCACCGAGCGCAGCGAGGTCCGTACAAAAAAGACCGAGGGCCGATATTCTTCCAGTACGGTCCCGAGCAAGCTTGGTTAATAAGAGATTTATTACACGACTGAAGTTCAAAGGAACACAAGTGCGGTATCATTCGGGACCATTCGGGACAGTGCCCGGTCCAATACTGAGAGAATATTGACCGGCAATAGAGCATTTTGATTGGTTGATTTTAGTTATTGGCCCTCTGACTTCTCGAGTCGTGTAATAAATTCAGGTATTCAATTCTCTGCACAAGTAAATGAAACAAAACTAAAATCAAATCAAAATCAAACATACTTGATGATGAGTTTCTTAGTAAACTATGAAGAAGTTCCTTTTCTGACGCTATTGCCTGGTGAAGCCACGCCAACATATCACCCACATATCTGTAAAAAATTCAAAACGATAGTACCGTGATAACAATATGCATAACCCAAATTCTTAAGGTTGAGTCTTAGAAGCCAAAATGACCCAAAATTTTCCATGCTTATTCTCAGTTTTTGCAGCAAGAAGCAACTAGAAGTTACTCTTGTAAGGTACAAGGATCCAAACAGTGTTCCTGTTGGAGCCGTTCAAGCTGTGCAGTCAGATGTAGTTTTGCTCGGACAGGACCCAACATCCTTTAAGTCATATCTCAATAAATCCCACCCCCTTTCCTCATAAATAAGTGTATTTACCATGCTTTCAGAGGGCATTTCCGAATTACTTTTGGACCATTTTTATAAAAGAGGCATGGTGCTCAACCATTTGTGCGAAAATAAGTTTAAGATGTATGCAAATGAAAATTTACCAGGACTCACTTGGAAAGAGGCCGAAGGTAGTTTGGAAATGGTCTATTAAATATGCAGCCTTGAACTTACTGCAGGAAAAGTGCTAAAGGTGTATTTAAACCCCTAACTTCTCTCGCAATCAAATTTGTATTTACAAGCGTAAACAACCAGACAAAATGTCTGGCCAGTAAAGGAGTTTACCAGACAAAACTTATATTTAACTGGATATTGCCTGTAGACCTGCTGTTATTTTGAGCCTGGTGGTCCATCACAGGTTACTCACCACCCCCCCCCCTCCCAGCAATTTTTTGGGTTTCCCTAACATCCTTCCCCTCTAGAGAGAGGAGCAGCAACCAGATCACTCTCTCTCACAGAAATTGTCAACCACTGATAACATAGAATCACAATGAAATAATAAATAATTGCATTTGTATTTGTATTAATTTTATAGATTCATACAGTGTAGAGGCGAGAGAA
Source organism: Stylophora pistillata (assembly GCF_964205215.1). Lineage (NCBI taxonomy): Eukaryota > Metazoa > Cnidaria > Anthozoa > Scleractinia > Pocilloporidae > Stylophora > Stylophora pistillata. The sequence goes on from NC_142525.1 coordinate 27,907,189, forward strand.
CAATAGGACATGTAGTCCCCTGCTAGGTTCATCCGCCTAAACCAACCCCAACCCACCCATCCCACCCCAGGGGAGGACATCCATCACACAGTAATCTCGTGTGTGGGTAATTAACGTCTCCTACCCCAACCCTGCAAGAGATGGGACCTCCATTTATTCGTCCCTATCTGAGAAGATTAGAATATCTAACCATTTCTTGATGTTGTAGAAAGGTAGCATATTCTTCTCAATTATTTTAAGACCTTGAGTGTTGGTCCAGTGGGGTCTCGAACCCTCAACCTCCCGCACAACAGTCCAGTGCTCTATCCATAAATATATAAAATAACAACATTCATTTCAAAGCTATGAGGTTATGCCTACAGTGCAATCCAATAGCAATAAAGTAACATTATCCCACGCACAATTCAGTGTGTAGATGTTACTTTCTGTATCAAGCTTTTAATGTTTACAGTACATCTTAGAACTAGTGTTACTGAGTACACATAGACCATTTTTTTTTCTGAAGACCTACAACACTCTAAGATTTTCCTACCTAACTGGATCATGTGAATGTAATTCAATTGGTCTAGGAGTTCCACCAGGTCCTAAAAGGTAAACACGGGCAAAATGTCACATATCAGGAAGCTGTGGTTCAAACATTTTATGTTATTGTGTACAGACAATAATTATTATTGTACAGACAACCCCACTAGTATAAATTCTTTTTTCTCTGCAAGAATCCAAGCTGACATCTTCATGGTACTTTATCCCCTTAAAGTGTTGATTTTTTTTTTTTTTAAATATGCCACCTGCTCTGAGCCCCATGATTTTTCCTGTTATTTCTTTCGTTTCGTAATTGCAGTGTAATCTTATCAACATTGTAAGTAAAAACTTAATAAAGAAGAAGTCAATAATCTGTGGCATGTTTGTCTTTAAATTTTTCCACCCTCAGTCTCAAAATCTGCCATTCTGTTCGTGATTCAATCTATTTAAAAAGATCCTCAAAATCAGTTGACTTAGTCAAACAGTACAAGAAAACATGCCTCCTCTTGTGAGTGCATCAATGAAGCATCTCACCACAGCAGTTCTTCTGGCTGTGCCATATTCATCTAAAGTATACCTATGGAAAGTAAGGAATAGGCAAATTAATGACAACTGGGAAGATGCATATTCCCACAATCAGAATGTTTTGGGAAAAACAAAGAAATAATATTAAGAAATGAACATTCAAAGCAGTACAGTGTTCATCTCCTACATGTAGCACATACAGGTAACAGTTTGTGGAAATTGATTAAATTAAAGTTTAACAGGAAGGGGAGGAGGGGTAGTTGGGGGATTGCACAGTGATTCTTTACCCACCAGGGAGGGAGTGGGGGTTGCAAACTTATTCTTCACCCACCAGGGAGGGCAAGTGGGGTGGCACAGTGATTCTTTACCCACCAGGGAGGAAGTGGGGGTTGCAAACTTATTCTTCACCCACCAGGGAGGGCAAGTGGGGTGGCACAGCGATTCTTTACCCACCAGGGAGGGAGTGGGGGTTGCAAACTTATTCTTCACCCACCAGGGAGGGCAAGTGGGGTGGCAGAGTGATTCTTTACCCACCAGCAAAAAATTGAAAAAAAAAAGGAGCCTTTTTCTTTCTCATTGCATAATCTTGTTCATATGCAATAGGTCTGAGAAGCAAAAAAAATTAACGGAAATAATATTGTATTTACTAACTTAAACAACACAGGCCTGTCCTGAAGAGCAACCATTGCTCTGCTTAGCGTGTTAGATATGTCGGGAAGGTCTCCTGTTAAGCCTCTGCATTCATCTGCAAGTTGAAGAAATGTAACCTGGTGAGAAACTGTTCTTCTTTGACTGATTTAAATCACAGCTTCTATGGTGTAGCAATTGTGAGACAGAAAGAGGTGTACTTGAACGAGGCATCCATGTCATTAAAGAAATGCAAGCCTTGTCATGTTCAAATTTCAGGAGCTCTGAGTTTTAACATGAAACCAAGTCAATATAATGCGTGTACAAGTGTAGTTTCACCCATGTGAACTTTGGGGATCCAAGAAGGTTTGCAAGGGAATTACTATGAAGGGTGCTTTTGCCAATTTGCTTTCCTCCTTTTTTTTTCCATCCATCCCTCTCAATTTTTGTGTAGGTATTCATATCAAACCACAGTATATTGGTTTTGTGTTGACAGGTACATGTACTTGGAGAAAGGCTGTGGCTAAGTTGTCATGGTGACTTCCTCGCAGTTAAAGAAGCTGCTGCCTTCCACTGTTACTAAATTTTGCAGCCTACAGTACCTTCCAATACTATTATAAAATTTGAACCCTTTAACCCCTTCGAGTGACCGGCATTTTGGAAGATTAAAGGAAATGATCACCAAGAAGCTCTTGATTGTTGAACAAATTCTCTTCATCAGCACATTAGGAAACACATAGAGAACAGTATGGAGAATTTGTATACTGATGATAGGGTGTTAAGATTAGGAATAGAGGGAAAGGGAAAGGCAGAGACCACATGTTGAAGCCTGGGATCATCATCATAATTGATATGATGCCTACATTCACATGGACCGTCATTCTACCTTGACTCCACCTGTAAAGCTTCTCGTAGCTTGACTCCAGATGTAATGCCATGGCTTCCATGATCTGCAAACTGGAAAACATAGGTTATTTTTTATCAAAAGTCTTTCCAACTCTGCTGATATTACAAAAAGTTACATAGGTGTCTCCAGCATAAAGGATCAGTTATTAAAGATAGTTACCCAGCTGTTTGTTGTTTTGTCCTCAACAGAAGTTTGCAGTCATTGTGAATTTCTTTAACCCGTGAGAGTGCTTCGAAAAATGTCTGGGAAAAAAAAAAAAAACAAATTTTGAACAATTACAATTTCACATAAACATTTAGTAACTTCTATAATTTACACAAACTACACAAGATGATGATGTTAAAGACCTCAGAAATAGGACCATTCCTTGTTCCTTTAAGAGCTTGCACCTCATCTGGTTTTAACTGAAATCTTGAAATGAATGCATCTGCAACTGTTTCTTTCATCTGTATTCTCTGACTGAGAAATTTAGAGAGCAAAATGATATTTTAAATTTTAAACACCCCATCAAATCATAAATCAATACTACTTGCCAAATTTTAATACTTAGACGTGTACATGTTCAGTAAAACTTTTGTGAATAATTATGGATCACAATTGCTGGAATACAGTATTATAACATAACCAAAGTAAAGCGCGCACTCTGATTAGTCAATTGAGCGTCCCCCATTTGCCCATGGGTGTATGCTGCTGACGTGAGCAAAGGGAAAGACTATTTTTCCGCACGCACTTGTTTTTTTCTGGTCACGTAAGATTTGTTAAATAAAAGGGAACTCTTTAGCTACAATGTGTTAATGTTATGTTATAAAACAAATGGTAAACACCTCAGCAAACACTATTGAGTTATGAATGCACTTGGAAGGTTTGCTAAGCACTCAAGAAGCTAGAGTGGCTCTCGGCTATCGCCTCAAGCGACTCTTACGCTTCTTTCGTGCTTAGCAACCTCCCGCATGCATCCATAACTCAATAGTGTACGCTGTGGTGTTTACCATTTGTTAAAGAGTCTATTTCAGGTCCTATAAATTGACTTTATGTATAGATTTGGAGCATCACTACTTCTCCCACTTCTCTTCCCTTGAAATATACCCCAACTGATGCAGCACCATAGTTTCTTTATGAACTTACCCCATCTATCCAAGGCTTACCTTTCAGCTTGAAGTGTGGTAGTCTTGCTTATCAAGTCAGAGGTTTGGTCTCTTGCAGACTATGTAAAAAAGTTGTTTAGAATGAATCTGTGCATGTAACAGAACCTGTACTGTAGGTTGAGATCTAAATGGACCTTCAATAACTGTTCAACTCTGTCCATATTCTCATGGTAATTCCATATTAAATTTGGCTTGCCTAAAGTTGTTAATTTCAGGGAAAATAGGCTGCAATTTAGAGGTGAGTTACTCAGGCTGCCAGCTCTTATTGAAACCCCTGATCAAGCATGGCAAAAAATATAACAAGATTTCTGTCAATTTTATAAATGCATGTTTCTGTTAATGTTTTCAATAATTGTGCCTACGATATACCAGCTAACATTTACCATGATTATAAAAAGAACGCTCATTAAATCTAGCAAGCTCTGCTGACTGATCTCTGTATCCTGACCAAAATCCACTGAGACTGCCCTTCAAATGTAAACTCACCAGGCTAATGCTTATAAGACATTTAAACAACACTATTTAATCTCCACATATACTTTTGAAATTCAAAACCACTGTGTAGACACAAAGTTTAAGTGTTGATTATCAGTTTATGGTTTAGTGGCTCTGAAAGTGAATATATGGCACACAAATTGTTCAAGATTATTGTTCTATGGATTGGAGATCTTTTCATGTTATTTGCAAGCAAATTTTTGCAATCCATCGCGGCCAAAATTTCTGTTGAGAGCCACTCAAACCTTTTAACTCCCAAGATCTGATTATTAATTCTCCTCTCTAGTTGCCACACATTTCCTTGTAAATTTGTTATGAGAGTTTGGTGTTAGATCAGGATAACAACTTCTATCTGACAAGTTTGATTATTCGAAAAACCTATTTGTTGGATAATGTACGTATGTAATAGGGAGAAGTTAAATGTTAATAACTTCTGGGAGTTTAAGGGCTAGGGGAGAATTACCATTCAGATCTTGGCCATGGGAGTTAGAGATTTACATGTAGGTCTGAAGTGCAACCTACCTTAAGTCTGCTCGTCATTTCTGTACAACATCTACTCATTTGTTCAATGTCCGCATGCACAGCATCCAATTGCTGCAAAGAAAACAGTTTTATTTACCCACAGAGTAAATAATTAAATTGACTCCTTGATTACTTAATGATGACAGCCTCAAAATGATGTAAAACTTTCTGGAAATCTGCCTATAGCTGTCGCCTTGAGGCTTATACATAATTTCTTACGTGCCATAGTTCAGACTTTCTTTGCAATTGGCATCACATAAAATATATAAAATATTTGCTTGACTTACGACCTCATATATAGGTCTTTAACTTAGTTGTATGCATGAATCATCGAGTTTGTTTTCAAAGTTCACATTAGTTATGTTTTTTATTTCGTAAAAAATCAATTTCACTTCTCTAAATTAACAATATTGTAATCTCCTTGTAATTTGTATTTCCAACCTCCTTGATACATTCTAATATTGTCTGTAACCTCCCGACTCGATTAGTTTTGCTACATTCGGGTGGGTATTTTTTTCACTTTTGTATTCCTTTCTTTCTTTCTTAAATAATAACATTTCTAGTTTTAAAATGGAATAAAGTGTTATTTACAGTTATTTATTTACAGTCTACCTGTTTGACGTCTCTGAATGCACCTTCGAAGCTCTCATTAATTGCTAAGCTTCTTTTTTCAATATCTCCACGCAAATTCCGCCGAGAACGCAAACTGTTGTCCACAAAAAAAGTGGACAGGGCATTCAAGGCCTCCACCATTTCCTGCAGGATGAAAACAGATTTTGCCACATTACCACAGTTTTCCTCAAGGCAGAGAACACAAATGGGTATAGCAGTACTCATACCTTATCATTGTCCAATCTAGTCTCTAAGATCTTATTTAATTTCCTTGATAGCGGATTGTTTGATTGGGATTCGCTCCCTTCCGCCATTTTGAAATTCTACGTGGCTTTACATTTGCGCATACTTCTTCCAGAATACCGCTGGTCGACTGCTGGCGGTTTCTCCCCTTTCTTCCGTTCTTGACCCAAAGATATCCCGATTGAGCTCGTAGAATGCTGGAAAGTTGCTCTCTGGAAGGCCAAAAAGTTGCTAACAAATAGCCAAAAATCAAAATAGGTTGCTTTATAATTTCAGAATTTGCTTCCTAATTTCTTGAAATGTTTATATAAACATTAATTAGAAGCTTTATTTTTCGTTTTTCAAAATAATACGTTTAGCTTTAAGGTGGCCCAATAGATAGTTGCTCGCAAACAAGGGCGGCTTCTAACCATCCATCTCTGTACATGGAAGTAAATAAACAAAGACGTCAATTTTTTTGCCCGTCGTTTTAGCCGGTTATCCGTTTTTACTAAATAATAGGCCTGCGAGACATTTAATAAGAAATTTACATAAATCGAAGTTTTTTAAGAAATCGTTGATACGTGCTCTAAACCTACAACTTGCAAAACAATTGCTCAGAAAGAGAAAAACTGCTCGAGGTTGCTAGAACCACAAAACTTTGCTCAAAAGTTACCGAACACAATTGGGACAGGCCTATCCCCAGTCTCCTCGAAGTTCTAAATCAGGAAGAAAAATTCTAAGAGGAAGGTGAGGGTAAATTACGCGTGTGTTATATGCAAAATCATTTCAACTGAATTTGTAATACGATCTTTTCTGTTCAAAATTCAAAGAATATTTCGAATTAAATTATCACACAGGCAACGAGTTGCTAGATGGCGTTTAGGCTTGCAAGGAGCCCGCCTTGCTGAGACGCAAACTCGTCGGGTTCCGATATAAGGAAAACGGGGCTAGCGCAGCAAGTCTGTGAGTGAGCGGAGGGGAGTCTAAATATAATGTGAAAATCTTCCCGGGAAAAGTCTAGGTACGAGGCCGAGTGTGGACCAACCACAGTGGGGTTCGGTTATTTTGCGAACTTTCATTGGCCTTTCTATTTTGAAATTGTGACAAATTCCTCAACAGACCTTCAATTAAGTCTCCTCAAATTTTTTAGAATTATTAATAAGAACTTTAAGATTAATCTGTAATAGAAGGGGTGGGGGTGGGGGCCTGGGGGGAGTGACTGAGCTGAACACTCCTAAATCCTTCCTTCACACGATAACCGAAGACTTCCCTGGTGCACTTTAAATAAGTTTAAATCTCTTCCCTTATTTACCCTTCGCACCGCCCGACCATCTTAATCTACTAATGTATTTAATCTCTAAGTCATCATTTGCGTTGGCTCTGCTGGTGATTCAGGATATTAAATCTCTCAAGTCTATCTAGCCCAGGAAAAGTGCCAATAACCCATCCAATATGAGCTCCTAGGTATTAAAAATCTCGGCCAGATGATATATCGACAGCAAAGTATCTCCAACCGATTCGCCCCCCCCCCCCCCCGATTCCTCTGCCGCATCTCTCCCAATGATCTGAACGCAGTAGTTGCTTACATTGATAATCGATTGTGACCCGTGAATACTTTTCTATGTAAAAAAGGGATTATTTTAATTCCAAGCTTTTTATGTTTACAGCAAAAGGGGCAGATTCGATAAAATTTAATTAATTTCTGTCTTCTAAGCACGCTTCCTTTTTGCAGGATGCTTTGTTGACCCTGTGACCTTTGGGAGGACACCCCGCACATTTCCTTGCTGTATCAGACTTTGCAATTCTTCTACTGTCAACGGTTTTGCCTCGTTACCATGCCATGTCTGATCACTGTCATCTTCAATCGGGGGAGGTACAATTGAAATGTTGCCATGTGTAGGCTGAGGACCCGCTCCTTGTAACCCATCAATGGATATGTCTCCGGCCGACTCGTCCAGTGCCCTCTTGATATTATCCAGAGCTTTGTTTTGCAATAGTTCGTTGCATTTCTGCTCGATAATTCCAAGGTATTGCATGATGTTGTTGTCATCTACAGACGCGCCTACTCCGAGCAATTCCGTGATTGAGGAGCGATCGCACTTGATTGAGTTAAAAACGCTTTCGACCTTTGGCTTTAAGAGATTGAGCTGTCTTCTGCTTGTTTTATACTCCTTTTTCACCAGTGTCAACTCATCAGTGACTTCGGCCATTTTCTTCTCAAGCTCGTTCAAAATTTCCTTCCTACGCATATCACTCGCGACACCTCCTTTCTTGATGAGTTCGATCTCATCCTTCAAGCATTTTACATCATTTTTCAGGTTCTCGATTTCAGTGTTCATGTTGTTGACGTAATTAAACAGTGCGAAGTTTCGATCTTCGTTCTCAATAAAAGACTCCACTAGAGTGTCTGTATCTTCTATACCAGTAGCTTCCTTGATCTTATCGAAAATCTCCTCAAACTTTCTGGTTTCTTGTTGCAATCCCTTTTGCTGAGCTTCAAATTTCTTTACTGCACGAGACATCAGCTCTTTCTCTAGAATGGACGCACGATCTCTGGCTTTAGTGGTCATGAAATTCCGAAGTTTCCGATCGTGCTCAAGAATGCGCATGACGTCTTTGAATTCTGCATTGTGAACCGCCATTTCCCGGTCAGCGCGCTCGCGAAGCGACGCCATCCTGTGTTGTGCTTCGTCTCTTGCGGTGAAATGAGTCGTTGCCACTTCGGAGATACGATCTACTTCCCTATTTCCTTCATCCAGTTCAACCTGGAGACGTTTGTGAAGATCAAGAAACTTTGCTTTCTGTCCTTCGATGTCGTTGATGTGTTCCCTGAGGTTCAAATTGCCCGTCAAAGCAATGCTAAATTTCTTGGTCATCTCATCCAGCCTGTTCTCTAGTATTCGGGTCAGCTTCATATTGGCAACGTGTTTCGTCTGGTTCATATCTTTACTTCCTCCCATCTTCTTGCATTGTTGGTTGATCTTTTCTCTCATGGCAGCTACTTTTTCATCCACACCCACAATTGCCTCTTTCTCCTTCTTGAGTTCCTCCTGAACTTGCGCTTCTCGTTCTAAGAGCTCCGCAAGCTTTTTGATATTTTCTTGATCAAATCTCTCAATTTGTCTACTTCTCGCAATGTGACTCATTGTTTCTAATTCTTTGTTGTCTTTGACTAGTGCTTCGATAGCCATCTTCTGCTTGCGCACGGTATTTTCAGTCTCATCGGTGTACGTTCTTCTATCGTTGCGCAGACAACGATACTGTCGTTGCAGATTGGACAACTCCATTTGCGCTTCCAGCTGTGCTTCGAGTGGGTCAACCTTGTCTTCTTCCTTCAGGCTTGACATCTTTTCTCCGACCCTGAAAATAGACAATCCTAACTTCTTAAATTGTAGCAATGTTTGCTGAACATTTTTTTATTAATGTTGCGAAGTAACAGCAATACTGCCTTTGTGACGCATTCGTTCGACCGCGCGCTCTGATATTCTTGCGTCAATCTGTGCGTGATATCTGATTTTCATTTCCGGTCGCTTCATTTAGAAGCAAGGTGCGACAGCCAGGGATGTAAAGGAAGAAAAACCCAACATTTGCTGAGTATCGTAGTATAGCTCCTCAAAAGATTTTTTTCATTCTAGAAGTGCGAAGGGTGCTCATTGCATATGGACCGCACATTATGACGCGACAAAAACACACCAAAACGTTCTCTTCAGCTCGGCTGATGATCTGACTAACAGGTCAGATATGACTGACAGAGATCCTCAATGGGAATACGGATTTTAGTTGTTGTCCTACACTCATAAAAGTTGTTTTTTACTTTTTCATCGCGCTAAAACTCTGTAAGTACACACAGAAGCTTATAACCCCAAACTAGATCATAAGCTTCTGATACACATCGCTCCATTATCTGTAAAACGAAGGCTTTCCGTACTTGTCTACTGATAACAATATCTTGGCTCTTTTTTTCACGCTACCCTTTGCACATAACTGCGGATAAATGGTAGGGGCCAAAAACAAAAATTCGTATTGTTCGTTTACTTTCTTGGTACCCAAACGAAGCTACTTCAGAGTTCTACCTTCTTAGAAACGTATGAGAGTTGTCCTTAAAGGCAAAGAAATATCTCTGCCGTGGAAATTGTTCTCGTAGCCAATAAAAGTTACCCAAGTCACAGTGATAACACTATTTTTTCTATAGTAAGCAATCAGTCAGAGCCATGCATTATGAAGTTAGTTTTGTTTTTCGTCGTGACATATGGCTAGCGCCTAGGTAAATGAAGTCAGATCTAGGCAAGACACGCCTATGGGACCAAAAAAAAACTTTCTGAGGATCACTGCCGACAAAGTATGTCTCACGCCTTTAAAGTTCAACAGAATAAAAGCGGGTTACTGATGACTTTTTAGGGGAAAAATACCCATATCGCGCGCCTTGCTCTGCGATCAGTTAATTACAAGTTAAATGTGACGGGTTATTCACAAGTCTGAGTGGTTCCCTTGGCAGAACCCCTAGAATTAAAAAAAAATGGTGAAATTTTTCAACAAAGCAGCCAAAGCAATCTCGTTTATTGATTGATAAATTACCACTGAAAACTCAGGGTGAAGCTTCTTATAAGCTTCTGCAAAATCTAACGCAGAGGCGCTTTTCGTCTAATCAAGTTTTCATTGGATTCAAGCACAAGTCTGCAAACACTTTAAATTAATTTTTTTGAAAAGTAGGGCTTAATGATACCCTACCTAAAGAGCGTCTTTTATTTCCGTAAAGAGTTGTCATAAATATTTAAGATGTCTAAATAACTGATCATATGAGGTAACCAAAACTGATGCAAATCAATCGGGAGCTAAGTTAACCGACTTCTCAGCTCATTGAATAATAAAAAAAAGCCACCGGTCGATCCGGCATCATGAACAAGTTTTTTCCGGAGACACAGACGGATCCGATTCCTTCCGACCGTGTAACGATTTGTACTGCATCATCAAAACTAGGAAAGGATCACTTCTCGCTCCAGTCTTAAACTCCTCCATGGTAAGCTTTCCATCCTTGTTCAAGTCAAACTTTTCAAAGATCCTTGCCGTACGCTGTTCTGGTGTTTCTTTTCTTCCCAGTCGACTGTCTGCGTACATTTTATACACAGATCTGATGATGTCTTCCATTTCGCGCTTCGTTACATACCCATCCCCATCAACATCGTAGATCTTGAAGGCCCACTCCAATTTCTCTTCCAGATTTCCTCGCGAAGTTATTGAAAGTGAGTACATGAACTCTTTAAAATCAATGAACCCACTTTTGTCGGAATCAAATGTGCGGAAAACATGACTGGCAAATTCGGACGCGTCCCCTTCGAAAAAGTCTGAATACATGTCCTGAAAATCCGCGGAGGATACCAACCCATCAGGACAACTCTTCATAAAACCTTTGTACCATTCTTCAATTTCTCCTTGTGTAAAATGAGTACATTCCATCAAATCGGCCAATTCTTCTGTCTTCAGTTTGGTCTTCCTGTTGCCCATGTCAAATGGAATTCTGGCGTTGGCCGCTTGTTTCTGTTTTGTTGTGTTCTTGCTTCTTGTTGCGTCCCTACCGCTGCCTTTGCGGTTGCTGTTGTTGTCGCTGCTTTTGCTTTTGAAAGGTATCAAGGTATTCACCAATATAACAGATCTCGGTAATATTAACCAGTTGTCTTGGCTGGTTTTGTCAAAAATCAGATTCGTAATCGTCTGAAGATATAGTCGCCTAAAACGAAAACGAAATTAACGAATCAATCGACACCACACTAAATCAAGTTGCTAAAATCCTAAAACGAGCACGACCAAGAGAAAATGTGCTGATGCCGTTTGTCACTCAGTTCGGATTTTTAACGCGTATTTTGTTATCCTACATCATGTGTTTATACCCTAATACTGATCAATATCTTTTGTGAATTTGTTATAGTAAAAGCACGTACGTAAGTAAGAAGTGAATAATTTAATATGTCTAGGATGTCTTACCTTAAAATATTCAAACAAATTAGAGTCTGCCGTAGAAAAGTTATTTATTCAATGTTTTCACCAAGAGAAAATCACGATAAGACCTTAACATTTTCTCTGTTTTTCCCTCGTCCACGGACAACAAACACCTCAGTTTGAATCAAATGAAAAGCCGTTACTGCGTAGATGACCGCAACAGTTTATTGTGTACTGAAAAAACTTGGAAAAAAAAATCGGGGGTATAATCTGAGTTTTATCTGATCTAAGCAGACCAAGTAACCGTGCAGTCTCAGAACTAAACTACAGTTGCCATAAACGATTAGGATAAAACATCGGTACTGATTGGTTAGAAATCACCTTGGCTTGATAAACAGCTGTCAATGAATGTGGACAAATTTTAATATTTTCCAGTGGGCAGTTTTTCGACTCAGTGCCCTCAGAGCTCGTCCTCGTTCGCTCATCAACAGTGTTTCAGGGATCGGACTTTGGTGCATGTTATCGTGACGTTATTTTATGAAGATTCGTAAAACCTAAGCCAATAAGAAAGAACGAACCAAATTTCCTTGAAGAGCTGTATAGATTAAGAAAATTAATTATTGTAACGAACGTAGTCGAGCTTTTGAAAAACTTTGTTAAAAATTAATTACTTTGTACACTCAAGTTTCTCAAACGGAATAGTAAGACGAAACTTATTCACTATTTACTAACGTAGACAAGAGCAAAAAATTGTCGTTGAACAGAGAAATAACAACAAGCTTGTTGCCGTTTGAAGCACATCTCAGACAGTTTGAAGTTTTCGTGATCAATCTGTACACGTTTGGGTTTCAAATTAAAAACAGAAATATCGCAATTGATAGTACGTTTATCTCTTTCGATCTTCTGAGGTCACTCTTTTGGCAAACACTCGGTCAAGGTAGAGTTTATTAGCCAAACAGTGCTAACATTATAGTTTAACAGATACTTGAAGGAACTAACAGATCACGGCCAGTCGTGCGATTCAAAACCACTTTACATAGCAAATAACGACTGCTGTTGTTCAAAACCAGCAGGTTTCTTAACTGTAGAGAAAGTAGCTCAAGGAAGGTCTTGTGGATCAATCATTTGCCGTGCGAGAAGATTCGGCGGGATTTCAATTCGGTCAGTGGTAATACTTATTTGGGCTTAAGTACCTGAACTGATTCAATCATGGACGGAATTCGGCCATTCTAGCTTGAGATAATTGCGAAAAAAAAAACGGGGATCGTGACAGACAGATGGTGGTGAGATATTGTTTCGAGATCCCTCTCATTTTTGTACAGTTTCTTTGACAAAGTGTACTTCGAGTTTATCGTTAACCGAAACTGCGTAAATCTGTTTCAAAATGGAAAATTTGCATGGTTGAAAGCACGATTTATGTAACTGAATTTTTCATGTTTTTCTTTCTTAGCCCATATATTCTAAACATGTACTCGTATTTGTAATCTTGATTTAGAAAACCGAATACAAAACCTGCTTAATCCACCTGGGTGCCGCGTCGAGTTTAAACCGATTGAAGTTCCAAAGATAAACCAATTGCGGTATTTTCGAGTTAAAGACACATAAATCTATTCCTCTCACCTGGTGATGTGTTATGTCTCGATGAAAAGTTTGTATTCACCACGAAACAACCGAGAGGTTCAAATGCGCGTTAGTTTTCACACCAGATGGAATCAACGCATTTCTCCTGATCGCTCGACACATTTTTAGCCCTATTGTAATATGTCACGGAAACGCCAATTGGTTCTCTTTACCATTGTTTGCAAAAATACTATTTTATCCTTTTACGCGCCTGTGGTTCTGGAAACAATTCTTTGGCTGATAGGCAAATACTTTAATCGTTTCTGTTCGTGTTCATAATTTAAGTCCCAATATGAGGCTGATTTTACATGTTACGTATTTACTTCTAGAATGTTGGCTTGTTTGCCTCCTGTGATAGATGGACTGTTGGAGTTTGAATTTAAAGCTGTGATTTTCCACAGGCAATCCCTGCAGTTACCTTATAGCAGCAATGATCATTGTTAGTTCCCTCTGGCGTTTCGATCGATTAATCTTAAATTCAACTTCGCCTCCAAAAATTTGATGGAAAGCCTAGCTCACTGGTAGTTAAACTTTCTGTTTTTCAAGAAATTCAGTGGGAATCGCGTATATCATGAAATTTGCTCTCAATTCAGTTCATACTTTGGATCTCACTTTTTTTTTATTTTGCATCTGTAACCTATCAACATGGTAAATTTTGTTAAATTGAGATGTAGAAACTTTCTAGTTCTCTCAAACTATTTAAACATTAATGCGTTAGCGTGCTCCGAGGCTAAATGACTCATTAGTTTGTCCTGAAATCCGTCCAAGTACTCTTCTTAAATCATTTAAATATGTTGTAATTGAAATTTGACAGCAACCTGAGTGAATTTTTGGTCTTGGCTTGCATTTGTGAACTGCAAAATATTTCGGTTCACGCCTTGCTAGAATTTTCTCAAGACAAATTTATTCGAAACGCCTTTGTGTTCTGGACTTATTTGCTATTATTTCCCCACCCAGACTGTCTCTATAAACATATTTAAACACTTTCGCTAAGTGAATCATTTATAATTTACATGGTTTACCCTCTTTCTGAAGCCTATGTATTTGGAATACTGGAAGTTGTTGTCTCCAGTCACGAAACAGGAAAATGATTGCCGGGGGAGGGTGGAGTGGTGGATTTTTGTAGGAACGAACGATTTCCGGGGGGGGGGGAACGGGGAGGGGATCAGTCGACGCTACAGAGTATGGAAAATAAACTGCCGATTAAGTGCCAAAAGAATATTTACAGAGGCTTATAGGAGAATAAGTACATTTTGGCGGTCCTTTACACATCTTTTGACAATATTGTGCACACAAACCAATTTCAGAATACCCCTATCGGAGGATATACAATAGGAAAACGAATGACCTCCTCATAGCGTTGCTTTTCCATTCCACATCGTAAAATGCAAATAAGTCAGTACGTAGATCCTTTCCTGGGTCTTTCACTATTTTTAAGGTAGCTCTGAAATCATCCAAAATTGTGAAATTCTAATTTGTCTGAAATGAAAATTTGAGTGTTGAAAGATAACGTTGTTGCTGGCCATGAAAATGTTAAATACACAGATGGTCGCTCAGTAAGGATATCAGAACCTTAGTCCAACGACAAAGCGGCAAAATGAGTGCGCACGCACGGCGGATTTAGCGCCTTCGAGGAGCTTTCAGTGATTTTAGCGTATGTGAATTTCTTTAGGAAACGAACCAGTACGTCTTTTTACACTTCTTGGACTGTTATTGATGTGAACCAAGAGGACAGAACGACGGTTGTTCTACAGGAGTTAAAAATAACCCCACTAGCTGGTAATTCATGCAAATGTAAGACTGTTTCAATAATGTTCAGAACGAAAAAGTCCGTAAACAGAAGGCACCAAGTTAAGCAAACTCTAATGTTCCATGACAAGGGTTGTTTCTTACCCATTTCTTCGACAGAAAATGGGCGCGCAACCGAAACGGATACATTTGCGCACGCCCAGTGTTGGACGGCTGACCTGGGTGATCGTGGGCGAAACCCCTGAATTGAGATGTTCTTTTACTGGCAATCATAAACTGTATTTCAAGCAAGCAGTTAACCTAAACATATTACTGTTATTATTATTATTATTATTATTATTATTATTAACTAATATAATTAAATCCTTGAAAGACAGGTAACTGTACACCGCAAATAGCATAGCTAATCTAGGCGGTGTAGAGTTAAGGTATTTTTTTATCAGCAAGATTATATACATTAGCATAAACCCCCTCATGTACTAAAAACTGCAACAATTCAGTCTGAAGGTTTTTTTGAATGATTACTTCGGTTTTGATTTTAAAGACTCGGGGATTTTGTTCCAGATTCTAGCTCCAAGCCTTGAGAAGGATTGGTTCTACTTTTTTGTTCGTGATTGAACTACATGAAATTTACCAGCAGCCGCAGCTCTGATGTTATAAGAGTGAATCGAAGGTAGCCTAGTGAATAGGTTCTTCAGATTTTAAGGTACAAGATCATGGTCAATATCATGCATCAAAACACCCGTTGATTTATAATTGAGCACATCAATAGGAAGAATATTTGATCGCAGAAATAATGGAATTGCAATGAATAAAGGCTGATGGTTTCGAAAGAAACTGTTTGGGGCTGCGTCGGTGGGAGTAACGAAATAATTTGAATATATCAACAAAGTTGAAGTGGTAAATTGGCCACCGTAACGATTACAAAAGCTGACGTTTTGAGCGTTAGCCCTTCGTCGGAGCGAATGGGCTAACGCTCGAAACGTCAGCTTTTGTAATCGTTACGGTGGCCAATTTACCACTTCAACTTTGTTGATATATTCAAATTATCAAGTAATTATCAAGGTTGGCATTTTGACTGGATCCCCAATTCTCATGCAAAAAGCGACGAAATGTAATCAGACGGCTGTCAGAACAAACAAATGAACTATAGCCGTGAATGAATTCATAAAACATCACAGGATTTAAATAACTGTTCAAACAAAGAAGGCAACATGAAGATTTTCAATTAAGAAAGTCATGTGTGAAATATGATGAGTTTTAAGAGCTCTCTAATGTTTTGCCTGGAATTCAAGGGACTGTATATGTCAGTTTAGAAAGTAAAAAGAACAGCAACCTGTCAGAGTAACCTCTTCGCATTTATGCAGAGGACAGCTACCTTTTAATTAATTTTTGGTTTAGCATTTTATTAAGAAGACTGTGGATTTGGACTAAAAAAGGAATCACCTTTAGAAATCATTTTCATCTAGACAGACAGGAAGTTCACAGTTTTTGCCGCTCAGTTGGTAATTTTTTTTTATTTACATCGAAAAACAAATTTAAGCTAACTCGTCGAAATCTTTGCTCAGAATCAACTGAATTCACCTTTTTTTTTACATTTTCAATCCAACTAGTAATTCTAAACTGGTATATTTCATTCGCACGATCTATTTCATTCGCAAGCAAGAGGTCATGGTCTTTTGTTGTCAGACATCACTTTCAATAATAGCTGGAAGAGAAAATGCCACCCCCGGCTATTAAGAAGAAATAACGGTCGACGTTTAAATTTTGCCAATTAACAAATGGTAAACACCACAGCGTACACTATTGAGTTATGGATGCACGCGGGAGGTTGCTAAGCACGAAAGAAGCGTAAGAGTCGCTCGAGGCGATAGCCGAGAGCGACTCTAGCTTCTTGAGTGCTTAGCAAACCTCCCAAGTGCATCCATAACTCAATAGTGTACGCTGTGGTGTTTACCATTTGTTTTAGAACATAACATTAACACATTGTAGCTAAAGAGTTTCCTTTTGTTTAACAAATCTTACGTGACCAGAAAAAGACAAGCGCGCGCAGAAAAATATTTAATAGTCTTTGCATTTGCTCACGTCAGCAGCGTACACCCATGGGCAAATGGGGGACGCTAAATTGACCAATCAGAGCGCGCGCTTTACTTTGGTTATGTTATAAATCATTTTGGATTTGGTTATTAACGGGAGCTTATAGCCTATACGCTTCTAGTTATCAGTTTAATGAAATATGTCAGCTTTGTTAATAATAGATAAGTAATTTTGGGCAAATCAAGGCAAAAATAAAAATTGGGAATATTTTTCTCTACTAGAAAGTAATGCATAAATCAGGCTGTCTTTTGAACAAGGAACGAAGGCGTCTCTAATTGTTGACTGCGTGCTGAGTTAGAAAATTATTCTCCATACCAGGTCAGTTTCAACCTCTAAACCTATAGCTCCATGAGAAAATTCTCAGCTATGCGAATGTCAAGTTTTTCATATCGATAAGCCTCTGTAGAGCCGCTGCTCCAAGCCCTTGATCAATAGGGAAAAGCGGTTAAACAGGCAAGTGTAAAACGGTGTTCGTGTCCCATTCACCTACCATCTTTTTAATCATCTAGCCTATCTTTTAATCTATAGTGCAGTATGATCGTTTGGATAAGAGCAGCCTTGAGAATGGCCAGTAGACTGAACAAGCCTATTTTTTTAGTGTGTTTTCCAGGAGAGCTCGCTCGATTAGATCGAAAAACGCAAAACAGCTTTGCTTTCCTACAAGCTATGTAGGGAAGGGTTATTTTCGGCGGCTCACTGACGTTTGAACAGCCCTCAGTATGCGAAAGTCCTGACTTGGCTCTGATAAGCACACACATGCTGAATGTAAGTTTTAAGCGCAACACTTGTTCGTATTGATTACGTAATTACGTAAATTTAGCGGTATATTAAAAGTCATTTTTTGTTAGTTTCGTTGAGTGTTTTCCTAGTGTTGAATTTTATGACCATATTTTTCACGGCCTCGTTAGTGTTTGTTTGTAATTTCAACTCTTACTCCTTGGTTCAAATTGTTTTCAATCGTCTCCATTACTCAAAAGGAAAGCCTGGAACAGGCTTAAGTTAGCATTACTGGAGATGTAACTTCAGCCCCTACCAGATATAACCTAGGTTTGCCCTCGGGGATATAGCCGTAATATAACCTCTGGGTTATAACCTCATCATACCCTCAGGGATGTAGCCTCAGTATATCCATCGTAACGTAACCTCAGTATTCCCTCCGGGATGTAATCTCAGAGTACTCTCCGGGATGTAATCCGGCCCAGTACAAGCTACGGGATATAACCTTAGAGTTTCCTACGGAATGTAGCCTCAACACACCCTATACGGGATTTATCCTCATTATACCCTTCGGGATGTAACCTCGGTATACCTACCGAAATATAGTCATTGTACACCCTCCATCTCATCGAACAGATGTCCCTATTTTTTCATAATTGAAATTAACAAATGGTAAACACCACAGCGTACACTATTGAGTTATGGATGCACGCGGGAGGTTGCTAAGCACGAAAGAAGCGTAAGAGTCGCTCGAGGCGATAGCCGAGAGCGACTCTAGCTTCTTGAGTGCTTAGCAAACCTCCCAAGTGCATCCATAACTCAACAGTGTACGCTGTGGTGTTTACCATTTGTTTTATAACATAACATTGATACATTGTAGCTAAAGAGTTCTCTTTTAATTAACAAATCTTACGCGACCAGAAAAAACAAGCGCGCGCGGAAAAATAGTCTTTGCATTTGCTCACGTCAGCAGCGTACACCCATGGGCAAATGGGGGACGCTAAATTGACCAATCAGAGCGCGCGCTTTACTTTGGTTATGTTATAATCCCATTTTCTTTACCACAAAGTCAGCTGTAATTCGTTCGATTGCCGCTGATTAAAAGCTAATAATTCGTGCGCTGTTATAAGTTTCCTGTTCGGCTTGATATTGAGTTGTCGATATGAACTTTCAGATATCAATTTGGGAAACAATAGATTCAAAGACTGAAAGCAAACTTTTTAGGCGATGAGTAGATCAGTAGAAATCGCCAGTTTGTGGTGCGGATAGAGTGCTTTTCTACCGAATGGCGTGAAACTTTTCACCTCCGATCTTTTCAGTATGACTGGGGAACTGAACCCTTTCATTACCAAGATCTCATTAGTAATTCTCCCTTTAGTCTGCCATACAATTCTTATGATGTTTGTAAGGAGAATTCATTATAGGATCAACTAACAATCCCCTGATTTATATTTTTCTTTACTCTTACTTCTTGTACGTTTGCATGCTACTAATATTGTAAAAAGAAATTCTGTCTTGGTTACGCTTGGGAGGGATAGGGTTTAGCATTCCTTGAAATTTCACTGTGTATATCTTTGGACCGAATCCCGGGCTGTTATTGGTATCACGGCTACTTTACTTTTAGGACTAACAAATAAACGACACTCAGTATTTTTCTTTTTCTAGTACTGTCTATGCAATTTCCTTTTCTAGTTCTGATATTGATGATCAGTGCGAGGGAAGTTTTAGCCAGTGCAAAATCGTGGAACTCACCCGCATACTTTTGATCCATGTGACTTTTCAGTTCGCGACACCTTTTCAAGTATTTTTAAGTTTTATTAATTCATTTATTTATTCATTTATAATTTGCGAAAGACAGGTAAATTTACAATAGGACAAAGTTTTCCCCTACTGGGTAAATTACCTTTCCCTAACCCCTACAAACAGACAAAATTGAAACCCAACCCACTCATAAGTCCCCATGCTTAGAAATAACAAAATAAACAATCATTAACAAAAGAGAAAAAGAGAAAAAAAATTGTTAATTAACGTGTACAAGAATTAAGAACATTGAAACGACGACATTTTACACCTGCCACAAGTTACAACACATCAAATAACAATTCATGTTATCTTTTCAAAATCATGAAACCTTGTCTTACAAGTCCGTTTTTATCCTAAAAGGATAAAAACGGATTTATCCGTTTCGTTCAATTGAAAAATTTAAAACCAACGGTGCTCTTCGACGGGCGCTGTTCTCTGAGCCGTGCGCGCTTTGGTACATTTTGAGATGGCCCTAAATCGTTTCAAACTACATACAAGGAGAGCTTTTAAGTTTCAAGTAAAACTGGAGATAAAGAACAGTGAAACAACTATTCAATTTCATTATATGTTTTATACTAGTTATTTGTTTAATTTGAGAAAAAAAATATGTTGCATATACATGTATTAGGATCGAGTTTCGATTTACATTTGATCAACTTTTTTTTTAATTTGACATTACCGACCGATCTGTCAAATACTGCACGAATTAAATCGAAGGCTATTGTTGAGGCTTCTAATATAACAATGTAAATAGTATCTGAATTCAGGCGCCGCTAAATTAAACTTTCCCTCCGTGATTTGACACCTTGTTTTAGTTGATAACACAGAGAAAACGGCTCGGAACTACACCTAATCTTGCAGGTAATTTTTGTGATAATCACTGTGAATTTTTCATTCTAACGAAGAGCTGCTGTAGAAATATGAGGTTTTAATTGGTAAGATACAGCGTCTGAAAAATCTCACGATCCGCCAGACATAACCAACAATCGAGTAGAGAATATAGGACGAACTAAGGTTATGGTGAATGGTATATAAAACTCCCATTGCGTCAGTGTACTGTCAACTGCTTCATAATTTCGAAAAAGAAAGGAAAGTTGTGGGACATCTCTGCGGAAGGCTAGAGAACTAAAAAAAAAATCTATATTAGACGTTTTGAAAGTACCACAAAACTTCAATCATCATAGTGCTCGATTTGTGCAGCTGCGAATAAAGTTTGAGCCAGATGACTCAAGACAGAGTTTCGTCAACAACTTTCATTTCCTAAATAAACTCATGTCACAATCTAGGAAGCATGATAAGTGAAACAGAATTACCGCGGTTTTATCAATAAAGCCATTAATGAAAGGAAAATGGAAAACTGAAACTTAAGTTCACAACACCAGTTTTTTTTTTTTTTTTTGTTTTTTTTTTTAGATCTAAACAACAATTTTGACAAACGGTTCTCTTTGAATGATGGAAGTCGCTCTTACGCGAAGTGCTAACCGCAACATTTATCCTGGTTGAGAAACGACTCCTCTCAAAAAGCTTCTGAAATAGAGGAAGCATATTTTTTCCTTTTCCCTCAAAAACAAAGACTTAATTAAAACTTTGCATTAATTTTACATTTTACCGACTTTCCGACTATTTCGAGTTTTCAATAACAGCGGTGTCAATTGTCTGGTGGTTGCTTGTATCCTTGAATTCTATTTTGTATTCTTTTGTATTGTTTTGTTTTGTTACGTTGGATGTTTTAACTCATTCACTTTTTGATCTTTATTCCTTGATTGTTTTCCTCAAAGGCCCAGTTGCCTTTGTCTTGCTAACCGTAATTCTTTCTCTTCAGAAATATTTACCTTTTTAGGAGTCAAACTGTGTCATCTTGGCCTTCAATAGGTCAGTTTTAATTATTTTCATCAAAAGTTTCCTGTTCCTCTAAATTTGAAAATTATTTTAAAAAAAATGGATCTGAAAGAGGCTACGAAGTCACCGCAAAGCCTCAGAAAACCTCCACAAGCTGACAAAACAGCCGCAAATTTTGGAACAAAGTCAACTGAAAGCCGTCACAATGGCAGGCAAAACCGCAGGACGTGACATCCGTTGTTTACGTTATGAGAACAAACGAGGAGAGAAAAATTGAAAATATTTGAATTTTCAGCAAGGTAGAGGAGTTTAATGCGTCAAAAAACAAAGTTAATGACATCAGTTTAGTTTTAATACCTGCACCACTCATTTCACCCTGCCGTCAGAGGCGGCGCACCCCAACTAATACGCGGTGACTTGAATACCATATTTGAATTAGATGCATATGCAAACCGGAATGAGTCAGATAAAAACTCATATTTTTTTTCCTCTGACCATCAGCAAAAGAATTTGCGTCATCGTTACGACCCACTCGATGACGAAAGAGCATATGCTATATCGCAAAAACTGCTCTTTAAAAAGAGGACTTTGTGTCGATCAAGTTACCTGACAGACTGAAACGAGTTACGCCGATTTTAAAGTGGTCAAGTAATTCTCAAGACGGCTAACATGAGCGCGGAAAATATTACGAAAACTCAAGTTTTTTGCATAAATGGATTATATGATGCCAACCAACACATGTTTCTTGCCGGACTTAACGTTTGCTTGGCCCTGACTGCGTTTCTATGGAATTTCGTAATCCTCATAGCTCTTGAAAAGGAGAACTCCTTTCATCCATCATCAAAGCTGTTATTCCGTTGTCTGGCGAGTACTGATCTTTGTGTAGGATTCATCCTTGAACCAATTTACATCACCTACTTAATGTCCTCACGACACACGAACACTTGTTATTATACTACAATAGTAACCAGCATCGCAAGTGGAATTTTTTGTGGGGTATCATTGGCCACCTTGACTGCTATTAGCGTGGACAGATTTCTCGCCCTAAAGCTGGGTTTGAGATACCGACAGATTGTGACCTTAAAGCGAGCTCGATTATTTGTTATCATCCTCTTGCCAACGAGTAGTCTCACTGCAGCGATGTTGGAAGTCGACTACCTCTTCACTGTAGGAATCATATGCATTGTAATGTTCATGTGTTTGATAACTTCAGCCTTTTGTTACACCAAGATCTACATGACACTTCGCCATCACAAAACTCAAGTAGAGCAGTTTAACACGCACGGGAATTCTTGTAGAACTGACGGAGAAACACCTCCGCTGAACTTGACGCGGTACAGAAAGTCAGTGTCTGCAGCACTGTGGCTGCAAATGGCATTGATAGTTTGCTATTTTCCATTCTGCGTCGTCGCCGCTCTGTACGCCATGACCGGAGTGATTTCGCCTTCACGTGATTTCGCTTGGGATATAACACTGTCTATCATCATGCTCAACTCCTCTTTAAATCCGATTCTTTACTTTTGGAAGATTAGAGAAGTAAGGAAAGCAGTGAAAGACACGATAGGACAGTTATGCTCTTTTGAATGAACTCACTTTCATTCCCACTGTTACGTACATTACCAACAAATATACAGATCGTAAGGTGAACTCTTTTTCTCTAACGGACGAGGTTACCACTCTATATAAAAGCCACCCTAGAAAGTATGGTTTCTGAGCAACGTTCGCCCGACTGTATGGTCTTAAATCAAATGTGGTGGCTTTCAAAGGAACAGCGAGATTCTATTAACGCATTCATCTCTTAACTTTGGAAAAATGGTAAAAAGAGAAGTAAGCAAATTGTATCTTCTGTAGATGAATTTTCGAATGAATCTCACCCACTGTTAGCTTCGGTAGGGATGCGAAGCGTAATAACTGTACAAAACACCGTGGTGGATTTGCAAACCAAAAAACCTTTCATAAGCCAGATTTGAGGAAGATATCTTAGAGGTCAAGTGTGAAAACGGGTAAAAAATACTACATTTTGATCATAATTTGGAACAAACTATGGAGAACCACGTGGGACACCATTACCAAGATTTCTAAAGAGTGCCGACCCCCGGGCGTACTCAGCTATTGGACATTCATAGGACATTTCACACTTCTAATTAATGCATGCTGAATTTGCATTGCATTGTTCACAATACACCATTAACCCTTTAAAGAAAACACCGTAAGAAAAGCCTTATGGTTCATCACTTGCTGGCCATAACTTGCTTTTTATTCAGCATGTAACACCTGAATTACCTGCTTTTCTCACAGTTAAGCTTTTCAGTGAAGATCTTGCTGATGTAGATGACTCAACCATTGTCAAAGAAATTGTATAGGGCTCGAGTAAATCAAATACTGTTCTAACAAGTTCCTTTTGACAATTTAGTGTTGTGGACAAGTTTTCTTGAAAAGCTCACTCGACGGTTTTAAGAGGGAAGATTCTCCAAGGGAAAACTTGAATACATAACTTGAAGTTGTCATTCCTTGGCAGCCTGGACTTGTCGGTAACGTAAGTAGGTCACGGTATCATCAACTTGGAGTAAGCACCCCGGCTTTACGTGCTTAAGGTGGCTCGTACCAGTTTCCTCGCGCGGGGAACAGGTCACTCTTGCATGACGCGCGCGAGAGAAACGTGCGAAAGAAGCGCGAGATCAAAAGATGAAAATTCAAAACAAAGATGGCGGCGCGTGGAATTTTTTCTACTTTTGTGAGAAGTTTACCTGAGAGCTTGTATTTGATGTGTTGAGCAGGAATGCAGGAGATAGAAGATAGAATGCAGGAGATAGAATGCAGGAGATAGAAACTAAGATAACGAAGACGATTTTCGGATTCACATTTAAAAGAAATATTCAACCGATATGAAATCTTGCGACGGCGAAAAAAAAAGAACTCAAGAGAAGGATAATCTACCTGAAGTGGAAGAAGACTTTGAAACTTAAAGGAAAATAATATGATATAGCCAGGAGTCGTGTGTAGGATTTTTAAGATGAGCTCGGGAGGCTGTCTTTGACGGCTGTTTAATGATTTTTTTTAGCAGTAAACGTCTGTAAACATCAGATCGCAGGTGCTCGCGCGAGCACACGCAATTTTCAGCGGTAGCTAAAACAGATCATGGGCAAATGTCGATCTTATAGAATCCAGATATTTAAAACGCGCGTGGAAATTGCTAAACTCACGAAAGCTATTGCATGAAAACAAGTCCGGTGACCCCTTCTTTTTATTGTTCCAATATGATAATAGCGTCGAAAGGAATCATCAGAAAAAAAACTAGAAAATTCTACGGAAAATTTGTGATGTGTGAAAATTGTCTTTTTTGTAGATTTTCTGAAACTCCGCTCCGTAGAATTTTTTAAAAATCTTTGTGCATTTTCCTTTTCAAGTGCCAAAAGCAATCACTGAAAAAAATCAGGGGGTCACCGGGTTAGTTCTCGAATTATTTAAGCCACAAGCTAAAAAATGCGTCTGAATAAGCCTATGAAAGCGTTGCCATGGAAACTGCTAATGACGAAATGACACTTACTTTTGGATAACCAATGATTATGTAATTCAACCCCGTAAAAGTGTTCAACTGGCCTTGGTCAGTCTTTCTGTTGTATTCTTTCAAAGTTACAAACCATCAAAAAGATGAAAACCGGTACGAGCCACCTTAAAAAGTTAAGTATATGACTTTCCCAAGATGGTATTGTTTAAGCCTTTTAAATCTTCCACATCATGATTCTGTCGCTTTGTGAATTTGGACTTTGGTATCGAAAAAACTTGAGGCAGTTTTCTTCTTGTCATAAAGTACAATGTCTAATGTTTAATCACAGTTCGTAACCGTACATAACTGATACAAATGAACTTAATACTAAAATAAATAAATAAATAAATGAATAAAATATAATACATATAATAAACAAACAAAAATACAAAAATGGTTAACAGGATGGTAGTAGGGGGAAACCAAATTTCCATGCTAAGACATACCCTCCAAAAATAATAATGCATAAACTTATATTAAAAACGCTATCCCTAGTATTACAGAAAAATTATGAGCATTGGACTGGTACTTAATCAGTGAAACTTTCAAAGACTGGAGGCTATAGGAGATGACATTACATCAGAAGGCAAAGAGTTCCAATCATTAATATATCTATGAAAGAATGAATATTTAAAATAATTTGTACGGGCAACTTTCGGCCTTATTTTATACTCATGCTTACTTCTAGTACGAGTTACTCCAATAATATCAAAATACTGATGGGAGTTAATATCACAGTAACCAAATATAGTCTAATACTTTTGAGCTAGGGCAAGATATTTTCTTCTCAGTTCTAAAGAGACCGAATGCAATTTAACTCTAGAAGTCTTTCAGGATATACTTTGTCAGGGCCACATATTGTTGTAACAACACCGTCTCAACAGCTATGTATACAGCATGTCAAACTTTAAAAATTTGGCTTTTCAGAATCATAAAAGAAACATATAGGTCTCCAATTGTGTTTTCTTTCTTATTGTGTGACAAAAAAATTATCCTCTAGGGAGGTTTGATCAAGTGTTCTTTCAAATTTGCTCCCTTCCTTTTTGCTTCTCTGATGGGGTTTTCAGCTTCGTTCGAAGACACGTCGATTTCAGAGTTAGAATTGATGAGTTTTCACAATTAGTAGCTGCCATTTTGGAAGTGGTCTCGCTGGGCCGGCCAGCGGCACTGGCCTAAAACCACAGCAAACCCAATCACACAGATCTGGTAGAAAGTGTTATTGGACTATCAGAGCATTCTGCTTCGTTTGCATTACTAATGGAAATTGACCAGGCGTCCCAACAGATTTCTTTAGAAACTGCGAAAAACTACGTCTCACTTAGATTCTCCTTGATTGACAGTAGCAAATTACCCTTTGAAGTGCGCATGAGCAATAATTTGACCGCTGTGTTCAAAGAACGCCACCGTGGAATTACGCGACCTGGCTTACGCGTTCCGATGCTTCGCCACCGAACCACAGAAGTTATGATCTTCGGTGAACTGAGCCAATACTCCGTTTATAGGTGACACGCGTTCTGCCTACTGCTAGGATCAGCGATATCGAGGGCACAGTGTGTGTAAGCACGTCAAGAAAGATATTTGTAAGCACATTAAGAGAGATGGCAAATTTTAGGCTTGAAAGGAATTCAGAAAGGTTTTCTTTTGCTGTTGTCACGAACAGAGTTGCTCGGCCTAGAAAAAGAAGCAATCTTAAACGTCGTGCCATCACCAAATGTATAATTTTTAATGTAAGAGCATTTTTCAAAGACTTATCAGTGTATCGGAAACATTTTCAAGGATCTTTTTATGATAGGCTTCTCAACATCCACTATTGATATTTATGGAAGACGTGATTAAGGTTAAAACCGGACCAAAGTTTCGTCGCTAAAAGTCACTGATGAAAGAAAGTATTCTTTATTGAATACTTTGGGAAGTAATCTAGTCGAACAGTGCTTCCATTATTTCTTAAAGGACCTAAAGGCGAACTGGGTTACGTAAGAAAACGTTTATTACCTGCAACACAGCACGTTTCATTTGCATTCCATTCATACCAGCGCCATTCAGAGCCGCGGATGTTGAGTTGCTGAAAAGGCATAGGCGTAGATTACGAAGGAATTTCCTTTTATACATATTTAGAATCCCTTGTCGTGATGTATTCCAACATGCTTCTGGATTTTATACGAAGAAGGCCTGAGATTATTTTAAATTAGAATAGTGCAACAATATATTTGACGAGAAATATCTTTTCATTCTAAATGACGTTTTGAAGTCTTTTTTTTAGCGCTAAATACGTATTTCCTTTGGACCAAATCAGAACTGCAACAGTTTAAAACACTCATGACGATCAATGATCTTCGTACCCTAAATTCTTCATTGCCAAACATGTACGTGACTCATGGTGAACCAAAGAGCGGGCTAGAGAAAATCTGCGAGCTGGCTGTTGTGAGAATCAGCTCCCCAACCGCATTGTTTTCGCCGCTCGCCCCACTTTTTCATTCGTTCTCATAATAACACAACTGAGTGCCTGGTAAAGGCGATGAATGTACAAGCAAATTATTGCATTTAAAATGTATTTTAATTTAGTCCATTCAATTTCAGGCAAAGGCTCCCTGCATGCGCTTCGCATGGCCGGCCGGATACTTTTCCCGTTCGCGCAATTCCTTTCGGTCTTTTCATTTCTACTATAGATTTACCACTTATGAATACTACTTATGCGACCAATAAAGGGGATAAGAATTTCTTTTTTATAGAGCTAAAGTACAACAACGACGTTTATCCAAATATGATAACTAGAGTTTAATACAACCCTCTTGTGTTTTCCTGATCGTCATCTCAGATCACTAATTAACCAAAACATTGTATTGTAGCGTTTCTTTTTAGCGTTTAGTTCATAACAAAAAGTTTCGATTACTGCTGTTTTTTAATCCACCAAACGATCTTTCATATCGCCGTCAAAAAATGGGGGTATGATACTGAGTTACGGGCGGCTATGAAAGCTGCGTCTGAAAACTACAAGTAGATTTTCAGAGAATCTGACCAAAAAGGTCATAACACTTACAAAGCTCTTGTTTGTCTCGCACACATTTTTCTCTGGCCCTTTATTGCGTCATTTCATTTTGTATAACCAATATTACGCTTCATTTTAGCGCATGCTAAACTTATTTCAGTAACTCAATAAGCTATTTTCATTTTCATTTTAGCGCATACTAAACTTATTTCAGTAACTTAGTACACCTTTCGCGTTCACTAACCTTGTCCGGTTTGGTAAACCACAAAAGGAGAGGTCAAAGTCAGGAAGAAAAAAAAGGACTGGAAGTACAGGACTGAAACACTTGAGGACAGGTAAAGTATATTTATCGACAGCGAATTTCTAATTTGGCATGAAAATAAGCAAACATCGGCGGACATTTTGCTCCAGTAGACTCAGGAAGGTCATGTTGATCCGTTGGGCCCCTAACTCGCCAAAGATGTACTCATTCTTGACAAAACGCATAGACACAGCATCTTGGAAATCAAGTATCTGCGAATACTCAAACCAAATATTTGCATATGTTCAACTATTGCACGATTGGTATTTTGAGTTCGTTTTTTTCAAAACCCTCAATGATCCAACTATAACTGGACTCAATTAGCTTCTTCAATTTAGGTGGAAACTTAAAGGCCAGTTTTTTAATTGTGGCACGATTAAGCTGAGTATCTAGATGAATTTCTTTATTGCATCGTTAGGACTCACGAGTATAGCTCCAGATAAAGGAATCCAAAGAAAATGTTTCAAATCTTGCTTGAGGCATCCTCGATCTTTGAAGTTTGAGAAAGGCTGCCATCGCTGACAAGCTTAGTAAAGCACCATTTAATCTGCTATCAAAACACAGAAATGGCAAATGTATCTGAGTATGGAAATCACACCACGAATCAAGCAGCATTTTGCATCAATATGTCATTCGGAAGAGAACTGCATCTGTTTCTTGTTGTGCTAAATATCTGCTTGTCTGTAACTGCGTTTACGTGGAATTCTCTAATTCTCGTCGCATTGCAGAAGTGTTCAGTTCGCCCACCCACGAAACTGTTATTCCGTTGTCTCGCCAGCACAGATCTCTGCGTTGGTCTCATTATGCAGCCCTTCTACGTGACTTATTTGATGATCAGAGAATCCTCTAGAATTTGCCGTCTTCTAAGAACACTGACCAGTATTGCAAGTGGAATATTTTGTGGGGTGTCACTGACAACACTAACTGCAATAAGCGTGGAGAGACTTCTCGCCCTGTTGCTGGTAATGAGGTATAGGGAAGTGGTTACTCTTACACGCGTTCGTATTCTGGTGACCATACTGTGGGCTTTCTGTGGCATCAGTTCGGTGCTGTTTTCTGTCAGTTTTTACGTCGCTGTAGGAGTGGTCAGCATCGTTATGGTATTATGTTTAGTTATCTCCGCTTTCTGTTACACGAAAATTTATATTGCTTTCAACCGACACCAGAGACAATTGGCACAAAATAATCTCCAGATAAATCCTAATAATTCCGGAGGAAAAATTCTTCTGAGCACACCACGATACAAAAAGACAGTTTCCTTCTCTCTGTTGTTGCAAATGGCGTTAGTGACTTGTTATCTTCCCTTTGCTGTTGTTGCAGGCCTGTTTTCCTTCACCAAAGTTCGATCGTCAATTCTTGATTTCGCTTGGTTCTTGGCATTGTCTGTCGTCGCGTTTAACTCAACTCTGAACCCAATTCTCTATTTCTGGAAGATCCAAGATGTCAGACAAGCAGTAAAAGACACAGTTAGAAACCTTGCTTGTCGCTAGACACTTAAAATGAGAAAGTAATGTGGCGAGACAGGTGTCAGAATTGTATCTGTTCAAAAAATTTATTTTATCAAGACTTCTTATACATTAAATTCCTTATTGTCTAACTTGTACAGTGATCACGGTTATTGAAGGAAACCAGAGAGTGGGAAAGGAAAAATCTGCGAGGTAACTTTTTGATATTTGGCTCCCCACCAATGTTTTTTCCCCTCCTCGCCCCACTTTTTCACGTGTTCCCACAATTAACAAACTGAGTGGCTATGAACGTAAAGGCAAATTATTGAAACATAAAAAAAAAAAATTAAGTTTTCACAACGTAATTTCGGGAAGAAAATCCAACCGATCCTAAGGTCAAGGAAACTTTGTTTAGATTTAGGATATATTTCAAAAACAATATCCTACCAAATTATCTGAATCTAATAATTACAGATCAATACAACCCCCTTGTATTTTCGAGATCGTCATCTCAAATCACCGACCAAAACATTACGATATTGATGAAGTTTTTATTTGGCCCGGCTTTTATCAAGAGCACAAAGCGTATTGCAATGAATTTTCTTTTCCCCGAGCGAATTGTATTTCGGTCAAACGAAAAGAAGGTATGATACTGAGTTATGGCTATAAAAGCTGTATCTAAACATGATCTTAATTTAAAAAATAGATATTAATGAGTCTGACTAAAAATAGAATCTAACTAACAAAGCTCCTGTGTGTCTCGCAGACATTTTTTTTTTTTTGGCTCTTTTCTGACGTCATCATGTTTCACTATATTATGCCAGATTTTACTGAATCCATACCAAGAAACTTTAGTAGCTGAATACATCTTTCGCGTACACTGTCGTTGTTCAGAAAGGGTTACCCTCAATAGGAAAGAAAATAATTCAAGTACAGAACCGAAACGCTGAAGGACATACAGGTACAATTTATCTAAGGACAGTGAACCTTTCAATTAATATGAACATGAGTAAAAACCGGCAGCTATTTTTTGTTTCACTAGGCTCAGTCTGGTCAGTTTGATCCGCTCAGTAGAACCCTAAGTCGCCTAGTGAGAATGTTCTGATTAATGACAAAATGCGTAGCCACAGCATAATAGTGATACAACAATATCTAGCCAATTGTCAAACCAAATATTTGCATTTGCTCAGGTATTACATCATCGGTATTTTGATTTCGTTCAGTTTAAATTCTTCAATGATGCAATGATAACTGGAGCCAGTTTACTTCTTCAAGGTTTGGTGAAACTTTAAGGCTATTGTGGTAATTGTGGTATGATTACTATAAACTTAGGGCTAAACTTCAGAATACCCGGCCACTTATTTACATGTCATTGAATAAGAATAGCATCTATTGTGTTATGCCTCATTCTTCAAAGCCTCCCGACACATGTAAATGAGTACATGATTCAACTCCTTGTTTTTTATCGTTAGGAATCACAGCTCTCTCTGAGCTCTTGCTTAAGACATCCTTAGCCTTTGGAATTATAGAAACACTGTCTTCGCTGGCTGGCTCAAGAAACACCAATAAATCTGTTCTCAAGACAAGAAAATGGCAAATTTATCTGAGGATAGAAACCACACCGCCAATTACAACCAAGCAGCATTTTGTATCAATACCTCTTTGGGAGGAGAACTGCATCTGTTTCTTGTAGTGCTAAATATTTGCTTGAGTATAACTGCTATTACATGGAATGCTCTCATCCTTATCGCATTGCGAAAAAGTTCAGTTCGCCCAGCTACGAAATTGTTATTCCGCTGTCTCGCCAGCACAGATTTCTGCGTTGGTCTCATTCTGCAGCCCTTCTACCTCACTTATATGATGACATCAGAATCCCTTAACATTTGCCCGCTGATAGCCACACTGATCCGTATTGCAGGTGTTATATTTTGTGGGGTGTCATTGACAACATTAACCGCAATAAGCGTGGAGAGACTTCTCGCACTGTTGCTGGTAATGAGGTATAGGGAGGTGGTTACTCTAAGACGCGTTCGTATTCTGGTGACCACACTGTGGGCTTTTTGTGGTATTCTTTCGATGCTGTTTTTAGTCAGTTACCACGTCGCTGTAGGAATGGTTAGCATAATAATGCTAATGTGTTTAATTGTTTCTGTTTTCTGTTACACAAAAATTTATATCGCTTTTAATCGACACCAGAGAAAGTTGGTACAAAACACTCCTCAGAGAAATCCCAACAAACCTGGAGGAGAACTTCTTCTGAGCACACCACGATACAAAAAGACAGTTTCCTTCTCACTGCTGCTGCAAATGGCGTTAGTGATATGCTATTTTCCCCTTGCAATTGTCCTAGCTGTGTTTGCCTTCGCCAAACTACAGTCGTCAATTCTTGATTTCGTCTACAACATAGCATTGTCTGTGGTTGTGTTCAATTCATCACTGAACCCGATTCTTTACTTCTGGAAGATCCAAGAGGTGAGACAGGCAGTAAAGGACACAATTAGAAAGCTTGCTGGTCACTTGACAATTAAAGGGTGATGAAACAGGTGTCATTGCCTAACAAAAAGGAACATAAATAACTTTTGAAATAACTTTTTTTAAATCAAATACTAATACATTTTTCGTTTGTAGACCCAAATGAGGATTGCATCGGTTCTCAAAAAACGTGTTTTATAAAGGGTTCCTATGCAATCAGTTCTTTACTGTCTAACTTGTAGTTTGCTCGCGGTTATCGAATGAGAGCTAAAGAACGTGCGAGGGAAAAATCTGCATCGGCTGGGTTTTTTAGATTGAGCCCTTCATCATTGGGATCTTTCCTTGCTTAATTGTACTGACAATGAACTATAATTGACTGAGTGGATGGTAAAGGCTATGGACTTGAAGGCAAATTATCGAAGTTAAAAAAGCAGACCGTGAAATTTTTCGCATCCAATTTCGAAAATTCGAAGAAGCTCCAACAGATCTATGAGAGAAGAAAACTTTGTATGGATTTTGGAACAGTTCAAAACAATATCCCACTATGATATCTAAATCCGACAATGACAGTTCAATGCAACCCTCTTGTTTTCTTTCCTGGTCGACGTCTCAGATCAAAAGATCAGACCAAAAAATTAGGATATTGATGGAGTTTCTCTTTAGCCGGAAGGAGTTGATCACGAATACAAAGTGCACAGCTGTGATTTTTCTTTTTCACACTAAGCAATTTTTCAGTCATATCGCCCTAACGACATGAATGTTGTAAAGTTATGTCCAAATGGAATAAAATGATATTGATTAAACAGGCCAAATACTCGAACAGTTACAAAGCTCTAGCTTGTCTCGCACTGACATTTTTCGTAGCCCTCTCAAAGCGCAAGCGCTTAATTTTAGCATGTGACAAGCTATTTTTAGTAACTGAATACTCCTTGGTAAGTCTCACTAGGAGATGACAGAACCTAGGGAATACTAAAAGTACGGGACTGAAACTGTAAAGGATAGGACAGGACAATGAATTTCTAGTTTGACATGAAACTGTGAGTAAAAACGTCAGAAAATTTTCCCTCAGTTTGATCAGGTAGGACCCCAGCTTGCCTCAAATGTTCTACTTCTTGAAAAATTGCGTAGCCGCACATGTCAGTGTATCCCGTGAATAGTCAAAACAAATATCTGCATTTGCGTTGCTAACTCGCGTAGAAGAATGTTCTAATTCTCGACAATCTTGACCTTATTATAATACGGTTAATAGGGGTGAAAATTACTGTGATTTCTGGGAAAATGAAAGGCTCTTGTGAGCAAATAATTTGGATATATCGACAAAGTTGAAACGGTAAATTGGCCACCGTAACGATTACAAAAGCTGACGTTTCGAGCGTTAGCGCTTTGTCGGAGCGAATAGAGGAATTATGGGTTGTGTGTGCTTCTAAAGGCAGAAAATGGAGCGACGTTATTGGTGGGAACATGGCAACGAGAAAAACTCGAACAATTAGCGGAATGAAAAGCGTTCTTTGATCCCTGTGGGATTTAGACTTGGCATGCGTGTTGTCAAAATGAAGTATTGCCCATGCGTACTAGGACTCGGACGTCCTGAGCCACGCCGACTGCTTGATAAAGAGCCACGGTGCCGCTGAATACCGCGGGCTCGACTGTAAAACAGAAAAACAAATATACTAATATTGATCAAATTCCTTTTCCGGCTTTTATCAGAGTACTGTTGCCTTACGAGACGGCTACATGAGAACAAATAATTGTGGCGCACGTTAGAATGTCCAGGGATCTTCTCAGCCTGCCTTTCCGGCGGGTAGGCATTTATAGATTATGCTAGTAAAAGTGGCATATTATGCTAGTAGCATTGCTTTTTTTTTTGGCCAAATTATGCTAACATTATGCTCTTTTTTCCAAATTATGCCACCGTTTTTTTTAAATTATGCTC
This sequence comes from Stylophora pistillata, assembly GCF_964205215.1. NCBI lineage: Eukaryota > Metazoa > Cnidaria > Anthozoa > Scleractinia > Pocilloporidae > Stylophora > Stylophora pistillata. The sequence goes on from NC_142525.1 coordinate 27,941,212, forward strand.
TTTGAAAAAATGCAAATAAGTCCAAAATATATATTTTTTAACTAGAAGCCGTTCGTCTACAGGAAAGAAACGCAACAAATCCACAATGAATTTCAAATAAACATGTGGTTCAGGTTAGACCCGGGCTCAGTGCTTCACAGTGAACTAAAAATGCCACTAGTTTAACTAAAACTTTAAATATCGATTAAGGTCACCAAGTGCTTGCAACTAGAGACAAAAAATTATCAAATAATGGCATCAAAAATGTTCTGATAATTATCAAAATCCGCAAATTATGCTAGCATTGCTACTTGGCAGAAATTATGCCAGTTTGCTCGAATTATGTCAAAAATTATGCTAGCATAATCTATAAATGCCTACCGGCGGGGAGAGGCTGGAAACGACAAAATTGAATCGAGACACGTAGCCGGGAGGTCTTGGGAAGTCTTGGGGTATCTATGAGCACTCCCACCCCTTCCCCCACTCCCCCACTCCTGAAAAGGAAACCCCATTTAAACAGGAGTATCCATTATATAAACGCTCTGGGAATTTCAGTTGAGCAGTCAAATCACCCTTACACAAAGAGCAATTAAAAACGTATCATCTTAATGCATTTTCAGGCCCCCGTTTAAACCAGCTTTTAACGCCTTTAGACTGAACTGGGTCATCCTGTTAAAGTATTGCCAAAGGATAAGTACATGTAAATGAATACATCAAATTGCGCAGTTTCAGAAATTTTGGGACAACCTGCTGTAGCTACAGCAGGCTTCCCCTGTATGTGCTGATTGGCTGATTCGAAAAGACTCGGGCTTCTTCCCAAAAAAACCGAAATGAATCTAATTTGCTATGCTTTGTGACTGCGCTTAAGTCAGGATCTTTGATATATTTTCAAAAGTCGCATCGAACTTTCAATAGGCCCTATTATTTCTAAGCAGTCCTTGTCTCGTAGATTCATTATTTAAATTTTGTTACTGAATGAAGCTAATAATGAAGGCAGATTAAGAGAAATTTCAGCTCTGTTTCCGCGTTCAAAGCTGTACGTGCCTAACGATGTCTGTGTGTCGCTGTAAATAATTCCAACCGACCCGGAAATTGGACTTTTGTTACCAAGATAAAGTGAAGTTCTGCAGTGTCATCGCAACGCGCGCGATGGCGTGAGGGTAAGCGTGACGTAAGATCACGTGGGTTTGCCCGTTTCGTGCCAGTCTCAGGGAATTTTTTAGCAGTCGCTCTCTCAAACATGGAGCGAGTTTTGTGGAAAACTTTCTTACTTTTTCTGTTCTCCCTGGTCCTAAAATGTGGGGGAATCTCGGATGAGGCGGCTGGAAGACCGAGAACGCAGCATTTGTTTGTACAGAGAAGCCAACCGCTGCCTGGCTCTGCGAAAAAGTTGTTGAAGATTGAATACGAAGAACCGTCTCGGTCCAATGCGGAGGAGAAAAAACCGGAATTTCTGCGTCGAGTTCGTCGATCGGTAGATCCCGACATGAAACCCGTAGCTCATGTGGTAAGAATCGTGTTATTTTGTCTCTTTCTGTTAAAATTATGTCGAATATACGTTTTGGTGTGTTAAGGCGACTTTCGAGCGTGCGGTATATGCGCAGTTGTCAAAGCAAGACAATATAATGATGTCATCGGCTGCATGCAAACATCTTTAGAGTTCTTCCGTGTGGATTACATCTCAAATAGAGTATTATTGCTCTGTTAAACTCATCTTGTCTCTTTCAAATGCATTTTTTGAACGAACGATCCTCAAGATTTACGGAACTACTTACTTTATAAAGTACAGTGTGGCTCAAACCAAAACAAATCGGAACTTCCTGCTTCACTGATCAAAATTGCAAAATTGGAGCGATATTTGTCCAAGCAGATAATGTGATTTTATCTCTTGCAGTTCCGAATTGTTGTGGTACAATTTTTCTCTGCTATTAAATATACTTTTATAGCTTGCAATTACATTCCTGGCTAAAACAATGTACAACGTTGATTAAATATGTGAATTTCATGGGAGTTCCGCTCGGAAACCGTTTTTCAGCGTCGAGTGACAACGGGGCATAATTATGATATCAGATCACATCTACACAATATTGTTGGTTATCTTAACTTTTTTATTTTACAGTTTCTGCCAGGGAAGTGCATATGATGTAGCGCTGTTCTTTTTAGTTGGGTTCATCATTCATTCAAGACGCTTTGACAATTACACAAAAGTGATGTTCAATGATCACATGACACGATGGCAGTTTTCCATCGCGTTTGTTTGGTAATAACAACAAACTAAACATTTTTCCAGAGCCTATGATCCATGTATTTATTTTAAAATTTGTTGCACACAACACAGCAATGAAGCTGTTTAAAGTCTGTGATGCCATTCTCCCTTCATATACTACTATTTTGTTATCCTTTGAAGCTTTTCTTGAAGCTGTGTCCCTAGCTAGAGGGCCATTTTAACAAATGTAGGATGCTCAGTAGTCCAAAGCTTTCAGTAACCACAGTTTTATGTTGGTTACCCAGAAAAACTGTTTTTTTTCCTTTGGCATTTATGCTCTATTTGAGCACAGCCCTTGGGCAAGTAGGTCAATAAACATTTCGAACCAGTTTGAGTTTTGATGATCCAGTGGAGATCTTATGTTTTTTTTTAATTGGAAAGTCTGGATCTTCTTGTTTCAGTCTCTTGGATGGTACCATATACAGAGGAAAGGTTTGGCATCAGTTTAAATTCTTGTATTACATGGAAATTTCGTTCTGGATACTAGAGTATGTTGATTTTCTGGTATCTTAAACGACTACATTATACATGTACTTGTACATGTAAATTCAAGTTTTTCTTATTGAGCTTCAGTATTATTTTCACTCCCCTATGTTGGAGTTTTTTTAAAATTATTTTTATTTGAACATTCTAGAGTATGGTTTCTGCCCATTGAATCAAAGAATTATTACATAAGTTTTCAAAAGAATCTCTCAAATCGTCAGTTGTTCTGTTTCATTGTGTTGTCTTCTCAGTTGCAATCATACTTCTACAGCTGGCTAAAAAGTTGTTTTGGGATTGAAGCAGTTTACGTGTACAGTTCAGAGCCATCTTATGAAAAAAGAAAAACCTAATGAACAGTTACAAAATTAAGTTCAAAGTCTCAAAGGTTCTTTGTCTTTCAAATGTCATGGCTCAGTGAAAACATCGCATTGTCTCCATTCGTAATATAAATTACATGTAAATGTGTTTTTGAAAGAAAATACTGTTCAGCTGTCTTTGTATAAAATAATATTTAATTTATTCCCAAAATATGTTCTACTTTGATGGATGTAAAATTAATTGCTGTCAAAATAAAGCTTTCCATATCCCATGTTTTAATCACTTGTACTTTCGAGGTCTGATGGTTTCAATAATTTCATTTTTAGTATGACATGTATTGCCTGAAAGTAAACCATATTTTTTCTAGATTGTGTAAAATCCTGTCATACCCAAAGAAGGTTCCACTCAAAATGGATTTTATAAGTATTCTTCTCTTCTTTAAAAGGGTTGGCAGCTGGTTTGACCTAATAGTACGAGTCTGGCAAACTTCTGTTAAAACCAAAAATGAATGACCATTCCTTAAAAGCAAAGCAGAAATCTAAACCAAGGAGAAAATAACAATGAGCAGAAAATTCACAAAAGGTTGTAGAGAGCCAAGCAATAGCTCCTTGAGGGTGCAAAAAGTAACTTTAGGAAAGAAATAACACTAATTAATTTAGTAGGAGTCGGTGAAGTCATGCAGGGTCGGTAAGACATTAAACTGTGATAAAAACCACCACAGTCCTTGCCTTGTTCCACTCTAGAGATATAGAAGGAAAAAAGATACAAGAAATAGCTTATCAGAGTTTTAGGAAGGCTTGTTGAACAATGCATTGAGTTTATTTTTTACTAAATCCTTAAAAAAAAAAAACAGACTTTAACATGAAGAAAGTCTTAATACATGTATTTCAGCCTGGAGTTTGTTGTGTTGACATCAGTTCGTCTTATATATTTTTAACAAGACTGAGTGTAAATTTTATGGTAATTAAGGTTAAATTTTTTAAACCATCTGTTCAATGTGGTTATGTGTATAGTTCAGGTGAAAAGGATTAAATTTAAGCTAGTTTTCAATGCCACTTTATTTTCCTTTGTTCCAGAAACATTACCACTCAGTCTAAAAGAAAGGAAATTGCTAAAGAAGCTAGTTTGAATTCTGTTTAACTTGGAAACCTCTTTAAACTACAAGATCTGTACTTCTCAAGCAAGAGCTTTGTTTATTTTTTGTAAATGGCTACAGATGATAGAATATGCAGCAACGAGCATTGGACAATTGTAGTTTTCCTTGCAAATAAAATAAAACATTATCAGACCACTGCAGGAGACCTTAAAAGTAGTAGCAGGCTGTGGGTAATTGGCTTTTATTGAAATTCCTTAATATATTTTATCCAGGTGAATAAAGGCTGATAGTTTCGAAAGAAACTGTTTGGGGCTGCGTCGGTGGGAGTAATGAAATAATTTGGATATATCAACAAAGTTGAAATGGTAAATTGGCCACCGTAATGATTACAAAAGCTGACGTTTCGAGCGTTAGCCCTTCGTTGGAGCGAATAGAGGAATTGTGGGTTGTGTGTTTTCCTCATTGCCATGCTCCCACCAATAACGTAGCTCCATTTTCTGCCTTTAAAAGCACACACAACCCACAATTCCTCTATTCGCTCCGACGAAGGGCTAACGCTCAAAACGTCAGCTTTTGTAATCATTACGGTGGCCAATTTACCATTTCAACTTTGTTGATATATCCAAATTATTTTATCCAGGGTCTACTCAGGTCCAATGCGATCAATGGTCTCTTCGCATGAGGTGTATGGAAGGGCATGTCACTTTTTCATTCTGCCAATCTTTGAGGTCATTTGAACCCACCTCTAGCAAAACTGTGTTCATTCATTCATCCATTCATTTATTCGCACTATTTCAAGAAGTTACAGTAGAGATTGCTATAGATTACAAAAGTCAGAATATATAAGAACAGTAAATTACATGAATAATCTAAAGTAAAATGTGCACAGTGACCAAAGGAGCGTAAGTTTTCGAGTTGGCCACTGTCACGTGTAATTAACTGGTGTATCTTAACATTTACACAAGACTTACTTTACTTTAATTCTATATTTACACTAACCAAGGTATTTATACACTATTAATATTGTAAACATATTGTGTAGATTTATGCACCCTCTCCTCTCTCCTTTGTATCATTTCAGGGGCAGATAGTTCAGTATCAAGGGTGGTTCCCTTTTTTAGGGTCAACAGGGTGAGCTTGTTGCTGCACAGTGTATCTTTATCGGGCCCCTAGCTAACCAAGCTCATTAGTCAGTGACAAGTGAACCTAAGGCTTGTAACTCTCAGTAGTGATTAACATGTAACTTCTCCCCTTTTGTATTCACATATTATCCAGCAATCAGACACATGTAATAAGAGTACTCAAACTTATTAGATAGAAGTGTTGTTATCTTGATCTAACACCAAATTCTTGTAATTTATTCACAAGGAAATTCACAAGGGAAAAAAATCAACTCTTAGATCTTGGGAGTTATAGGTTAACACTTTGCCTTACATATTATTATTATAATTTTTATTTTTACAGTTTAAGTTTAATGACAGTCATAACTGGGCCTATGTGCATTGGGCAGGAGATCACAGGGATACCATAGTTGTGTTGACACGTGACCCACGCCCCAACGAACAGAGTAACAGTCATGTGTGGATATCCAGAAATTATGGTCAAAGCTTTGTGAATCGCACTGGCTCCTTTAGGACTCTAGATAATGGATTTGCGCGCATTGACATGTTTTACCCCTCTCCTTTGGACAGAACAAGGGTAAGTGTAGGTTAGGTGTGGCAGAAAGGTTTAGCATAGCCCTTTGATGAGACACTGTAGCAATGATAACTATTGTAGTAAAATCAGACGGTAATACCGCAAATTTAACTCTAGACATCCATGACGTGGCTCTTTCTATTCACTGTTTTCAGGTTGAGTTAAATTTTTATGGCTGAAATCTTAAGAGGAAAGAAAAACAGGGAGAATGTGGAGGAAATTACTTAGTAAAGATGAGAACAAAGAGTGAACTCAACTCAATTTTGTAGCAGCATTCAATGAGTGATCTCTTTAAATGAGCCAGATCTGACCCATACAATGTTCCAGTTGGAGTTCACATTTCCCTGTCTGTTAAGAATTCGGCTACATGTCAGTCTACAGATTTAGATACTTAAGATACTTATAGTAAGAAACTTGTATCATCTACTGAACGGATCAGATATTGTGATTTATTATCCAAATACACTTTGTGGAGTACAAATGATACCATAGAGGAGTACAAATATCACACGGTATTTGTACTTTAGATTACTGGTTAAACAGGTTTTCTCACGTTGCACAAGTGAAGAATTGGATTGTAATTACAAAAAAAAAAATGGCAGACAATTTGAATCATATTTCCGACGATGAAGAGTAAGAATGATTGGCAAATATAGATCCAAGTTTATTCAATGAATCAAACGAAGAAAAACAGCTAGATGACCAGGAAATTTCTTAATTTATTGAAGAAGACAGAAACAGCAACACGACAACGAGCCAATTCCGTTCCACTTCGCATACTTCTGTCATGCACTCCCCGTTTATAAATATCTGCGAAATTTGCTTGCACTGAGATAACAGTTTGGCATGTCAGATGATAAATAACTTGTTAGATGTTTTGTTGTGTTGTAAACGTCTAATAAGACATATTTATTTTTCATTTTCTTTTCTCCTTTCAGTATCTCTTTGTTGATAGACAGCACAAGATGATCTACAGCTCAATAGATGACTGTCAAAGTATTGTAAACAGTAGTGTAACATTTGTTGCAGATGACATCACCTTTCACTCAACCAGAAGTGATGTTGTCCTAGCTTATGATGCATCAGCAAAGAAGGTATAGTCTCCTAACTCTTTATATCCAAGGCTGTGCTCTAAGAAAAATTGAAGGGAGCCCAGTGCTCTGAAAGTGTGAAATCCAGGGTGCCCAGCATATACTTTTATGAAGAAACTAAGATTCCTGAGTTGCCTAAGAGCAGATGTAAGGTATCAGCGGCCACCGAGTGCTGCTAGACCACAGCCCTGACATCCTAACATCAGTATGCATATTCTCCATACTGTCCTCAATACATTTCTTCTATTACTAACAAGGAGAATTCATTTAACAATCAAAGCATCCTAGATCAATGATCGTTTCCTCTATTCCTAAGATCTTAACCCTTCTTCTAAGACCTCATTAGTAATTCTCCATACTGTCTGCCTAACAATTCTTATGATGTTAATTTGGAGAGTTTGGTATTGGATCAACTAACAATCTCATAATCGATGTTTTTCTATGTTCTCATCACTTGTCTGCTTGATATTGTATTGATAGTGTAAGGAGAAATGTTGTCTTGGTCACTTATGGGAGAGAAAGGGTTAAGGAATGACTTGGCAGTATTATTGTACGTTGAAATTACGCCTAGAATTGAGAGAATTGACTCAAAATGAAGAATGTAAAAATATGTCCCACATTCTGCCAATTGTGTTAAGTATTGGTAATCTTCCACCATTCCTTAGTTTAAAGCTCTTAGAGCGCAGCCCACTATGATGTTATTACTATCAGCAGTTTTGCAATTCAGGTATATTTCAGAAATGAAGTTGAAAAATTTTTTTAGATGGCTAACCACATCCTAAATTGAAGGGGTGGAAAGGTTGTGACTTTAGCATTCACACCTTAGTATGACAATTGCTGTCAGTGAAAACTATTGGAAATCTATCAAATATCTATAAAGTTATGAAACTTTGTGCCGAGTGGTGCTCTTTGGGGTGAAGGGCTGAAGTACAATACAATTTAGATTGCTCTTAATGAATATTGCACTGTAAATGTATTTGTAAACCTTGGATAGAGATGAGCAGAGAGGTACTTGTTCATTGTAGAGTGAGGGATAAGAAAGGCAAATATTTGAAAACTTGTCTGACCAAATTGTTACTCTCCTCACAGCTCTACTACTCTGCTGATTTTGGTTTCTCTTGGAACTTAAAAGATGAGAATGTTCTATCTTACTTTTGGTGAGTTTGTTTTGTCTTGTGTTGCTCTTTTTTTTTAATATATATTACGCTCATTAACTATACATTATAATTTTTGTTTGATCTTTTGCAATAGGGGCATTCTACCATGGGACAATCCCAACACCTTGTACATTGAGCGGGAGGAGTTCACAGGTACAGCTGAATGCTTATTTTTATGTTAAGCAGAGTAATGCATGTATTTTGAGTGGTTCTTTCTTTTGATCTGTTAGATGTTGATGAAGTCACCATCTTGTCTGTGCCTTAGGAAATGTATAGAGAACATCATTGAGAATACGCTTACGGATTTAAGGATGTAAAATGTGAAATGTTATTTCCTCCATTTTTCAGGTGGCTATTCTAATGTGGTGAAAACTGACTATTTTTCCCACTTCTCGGCATTGTTGATAACACAAGTTGAGGACTTTGAAGTTATTGATAACTACATGTTTGCCACACAAGTTAACACGGTGAGTGCTCTTATTTCTTGGCCTTTTTCTTTTCTTTATTGAATGTACATGTAATTTAGATTTAAATGTGAGTTAACCAATGTACTGTATGTTAAATACACAGAGATACCGGTGTATGTTTGCCAGTCAATGGAAGCAAATTTTAAAATTTTTGCAAGCTCAGAAAGCATCAGGGTGTAGTTCTTCACAGTGGTGTAGCTTTTGGATTATTGTGGGGAGTTGAGCAATTCATTTTCAGGGGTGGATCCAGGAATTTTTGATTGGGGGGGTCCAAACTTTGGTTCGGAAAGGACTGTTGGACTCTTTTGAGGCAAATTACTTCTCCTCCACACCCCCACACCCCCTCCCACCTGTTGGACTCTTTTGAGGCAAATTACTTCTCCCCCACACCCCCTCCCACCAGTCGCGGTTGCATGTTATAATTCCTTGGCCCCTTACCGTTTACTTGGATTCATTAATTAAAAAAATCTGCCAGTTAAAAAGTGATATACTATCCTGCGGATATAAAAATTTCAGTCTCAAATTTGTAAGCGTCAGGTCTGATGGGGGGGTCCGGACCCCCCCGGACCCTCCCCCTGGATCCGCCACTGATTTTTATGTCTCCCCCCTCCCTCCCTCCCTCATTCTGACATTACAATGCAGTGAAGGCTGGTTTTTATTGGCGGTAGGGTTGGAGTTGTATTCATAATTGTAAGAGCATGTCTGACCGGGTGAAAACTGAAAATCAGAGTTGTAGTCAGAGTCATAAGCTCAACAGAATTGGAGTTGGAAGAATCAGAAGGTTTTCATTTTCTTTTGATTCTGCATATGACTTCGATGCTTATAGTAAGTGAAAACTATAATTGTTGGAGTGTCACAAGGAGAAGCAGAAGAACCAACCAATCACAATCCCAATTCTCAGGCCCTTCCAGTCAAGTCTTCTGCTCACAACAGTACTCCAACAATTCAGTGTTCACTTGATTCTAGGCAGTGGAGTCATAAGCAACTTCAACATTTTCTTCTGACATCATTGGTTTGATTTTCATTAGATCGTATCGTTCTGCACTTCTGATTACAACTTGGACTCTGACTCCTTAAGTTAAATCCAGCCTTCACTGTTCGTGGTTTGCAGCCATTTATTTATTTTTTTTTTCATTTCTAACTTGTAACATTTTCCCTTATTTTCAGTCCCACCAAAACTTAGGGAATATGATATCTCTATGTGCTTCCAGTCAAGCATTTATTTTTTTGTAAAAGTTATCAGTTTCCACAATAATTTCAGTTTTTGTAGGCTGCATACACATATTTTGGAGGGTCAAGTATTACTCATTTTCTGTGTTTGGAAACATCATCCCACTCTCTGTTTTTAAAGTCAATCTGATTGCTAGCTAATTGTCCTTGCTTGTATTTGCCTTTTGTTGGGTACAAGAGTTTCAAGAGTTATGGTGAACTTTAATTTAATTTTTAAGATCTTTGGGTGAAAAGCTGTAATTTCCTTTTTCTTTCCAGTCGTCAGGACATCGTGTCCTTACTCTAATGGTTTCAGTGAATCGAAGCAATTTTCATCCAGCGGTAATTCCCACAGATGCTCCATCTCAGGTGTGAATCTTACAAATACCCTTGGTTGTTGGAACAGTACTGGCTCCGGTTGTTCAAAGGGCAGATAACGCTATCCAATGGATAAATCGCTATCCAGCGGATAAGTGTTACCAAAACGTACTGGGCTATACACTGGATAGAGATTTATCCAGTGTATAGCGTTGTCCAATCCTTTGAACAACCAGGGCCTGGTCAATAATATTTTTTATCATATTTCTCAGTTAGTACATGTACATGTACTATGATTGTTCAATTTAGCTGGCTGTATTTGAGTCCGCATCCTGCCAAATTTTTTTAATTTAAACCCCTCCTTCTATTGAAACCCAGAGATAAAACAAAACAAATGTCTTACTAACCTCATTTTCTGGGTCCATACTGTAAGTTAGAGAAGCTTGTTTTTTTTTTTTTTTTTTTTTTTTTTTTTTTTTTTTTTTTTTTTTTTTTCGTGCCTTAATTGGTCATGTTACTGTGCAGAAGTGAAGTGAAATTAACGGTTGCTGTTTCTGACTCTGCAAAGAACTTGTTTGTTAAGGGGAAAAGTAATATCCTAGCCCTGAACCCAGTGACCAATTCAAAAAGCCTTGGTTCATTAGCCCACCCCAATACAGTATCATAATACATTTTCTGAGTTTAGTGACTCACAGCCACTTTGATTTTGTCCAGGGGTGGTAGCAAGACAGTGCTGTTTCATGACACTGAAACTGAGATAAGTTAACCACCATTTTTGTCTTTTAATAAAGTGCTTGTATGTTCTTACCAGGATTTCTATGTTGCTGATGCATCTGAAAATCAAGTTTTCCTAGCAGTCACTCACGATCGTAGAACTACTCATCTTTACACTTCGGACACATCTGGCCTCAAGTACAGCTTGTCATTGCAAAGGGTGCTATATTTCTCCCCAAACACCACCACAGCTTGGCTGAGGTAAGACATATTGTGTATGTTCTACAATGATTTTATAAAGATGTTACAAGACTCTCCTTTTATGAAGCCAACCCAATTTGTTCTGAATGATTTGTTTCTGTATCAGGCGCTACATAAGGTTCTCATTTGTTGACCTTCACAAAGTGAAAGGCTTGAGAGGTGTGTATATCGCAAGTCAACTCACTGTTGGTGCAGTGGGTACTCGGCATATCCTGACCAAGATAACCTTTGACAAGGGTGGACTGTGGCAGCCAGTTAGTGCTCCTAAAGTTGACAATTATGGAAAACCTTTAAATTGCAGTCTGGTGAGTAATTTAGGTGAAGTGTGACCACAATTTCACCTGTCTCCTGTTCAAAATAGATATTGTCCTACAGTATGCATACTGAAAATTCTCTTTTAAGCCCCACCCCCCCCCCTTGCACAGTAGAACTTCAAGTTTCTAACAACTCCCCTTTTCCAATAGGCTTTCCTCCTCTTCATCCCCCCCCCCCCCCCAGACAAAAGTTCTTCTGTCAGTATAAGTTATGTTATTGTTTATTAGGGTTATCATGTAGGTAGTCTTGCATAAATGTTTTCTCAGGGCTCCAAGCGAGTACTGTTATGATTAACAGGATAACCTTGAACATCAACAAGCCATTTGGGGTTTACTGTTACACTTTTCAAATGGTTTATTATTGTACTTTTGATATGTTTTCTCAGCCAAATTGTTCGTTGCACTTGTCACAAAAATTTGGCCAGTACTACCCTTACACCCGTTACTCTCCTATGAGATCATGGAGCAATGCCCCTGGCATCATAATGGCAACAGGTACAGTGAAGTGCTTTTTTTTGTCTTTTTCTACTTTGTATCATGTACCAGTACTTACTCCTCCATTCTCTTTTTTCTCTTTCCACTCTGCTTCTTTCTTGAATTATTATAATTTATATCTGCTAGTTTTATTATACATCATGTAGGGAACCATCATCCTTGTCCTTGCATTTTCCTTTTATTTCTGATACACATTTTTTTTGTCAACACCAGTGGGTCAAGCACAGCAACTGCATTAATTTTGTTGCTTTATTTCTTTTTTTATCCTTAGTTGTTTCAGTTTGCTGAACATTTTCCTACTCTTTTTCTTCTTTATTTCAATCTATAGTTTTGGTTTTCCTGGCCTTCTTACTGCTGATTTTTTTTATGTAATATTCTGTATCCAATCCACATTGACTGTCGTCATGTGTCCTGAGCTATAGGATCCCGTTTTCCTTCTTCATCTCTATAGTTTTGGTCTTTCTGGCCTACTTACTGCCGATATTTTTTATGTAATGTTCTGTATGCCATCTACATCACCTGTCACAAGTCCTCCACTAGGTTACTGTTTTTCTTCTTTATCTGTATAGTTTTGGTCTTTCTGGCATACTTACTGCTGATATTAAATTTTTTTTGTAATGTTCTCTATACCATCTACATCACCTGTCACAGGCCCTCTACTGGGTAACATCAATGCCCTTTTTTTTTAAATCTCAGGTACTTATGGCACAAACTTGAGACTGAACAGCGACATCTTCCTGTCAACAGATGCAGGCTTGAACTGGCACATGGTAACCAATTGCATTTATTTAATAAGCTGAATCGTGCATGCATTTGATCAGTTCTTACATATGATCAGTTGGAGGACAGATGCGTAGATGACATCACCATTAACAATTTTTTAGTTTCTATCAATCCCATGTTGTGGTTAGTCTGATCAGCGACGCTTTGTGTGCCACTTTTTTGTTCTGACCACATATTTAGGGCATCAGTATGTGGTAAGAACATAATTAATTATTGAACAAATGCACTGCAACATGGAATCTGTTTGTTATTGTGTTCTTTTAGAGTTGTTAGGGTTTATAAAAAATAATATTGTACTTATTGTACCGGCCAACAGAACAGAAGACTTTTTCACTAAAAACCAATTCAACCTCCAAGAAAATATGAGGAAGTGCAGCACTTACAACCTCCTTGTAACCCAGTAACTTTTTTGTTTTTGTTTTTGATTGGTTGATGTGATGGCATAAGATTTTAACACCAGTCACACAAAGTTGTTGCAAAAAAAAAAAAAAAATGAAAAGCAAAACCTTTCAATCCTATATTACATATTCATTGCCTTCAACATTCCACTGTAACTCGCTCGGAAATAGTTGTGGTAGAAGTGTTGGTACAAGTTATGTGTAGGATATCTTAACAAAAAGATGCTGTCACTCAGTGGTCTCTACTGTGATCACTTCTGTGATTATAAATGGCAAGAGTGGCATCTTTAACCTTCCTACTCCCAAGATCTCATCAGTAATTCTCCTTACTGTCTGCCATACACTTCTTATCATGTAAGTTTGGAGAATTTGGTATTGGATGAACTCAAAATCCCCTTGTTGATGTTTTTCTGCTTGACGTTGTATAGAATTTGTAAGGAAAAATTGTCTTGGTCACTCATGGGAGCAAAAGGGTTAAAAATTTTATTGTTACATTTTAGTTTTTCTGTTAAAGTTACATGTACTTATTATTTTTTGTGCCCTTTTTTTTTTTCTGTGGTGTTCTGACAACACCAATACTTGCTGTAGTAACATTGTCTGCAATTGAGGGTTGTAGACCTTTTAGCTAACTGTTATTTTTGTTTTAGATTCTGCAACGCCCCTTCTGGTTGTACAACCTGGGTGATCATGGTGGAATTTTCATTGCGGTTCGGAGAAATACTTTAACAAACTTGATTTAGTAAGTTAAAAAAAAAAATCCTGTCAGATACCATTAACTGCAACAACATAATAACCTAAAGCTTGCAAGAGATGTTTTCGTGAAATAGCTTTTTACTAGGTTGATCTTAAAACTAACGATATAAACTCCATCTTTGCTATAGTTTGTATAGCAGGTGTAATTTTGACGAGCGGGTGCTTAGTATTTTTTTGTGAAAATGATTTCTGCTATCTTTGATTCGTACAGCAGTGAAAGACTGGGGTGAGAAGTAAATAATTTTGTATCAATGGGGTGAGCGTCGGTGAAAAGGAAGGAGAGAAGGGTGGAGGGGGTGGGGCAATGGAATTCTCGTCTCTCCCTCACCGTTGACTGTAATTGTAACGCTAAATCAAACATGGCCGGCCGGATAAACAATGAAACCTTCGGGATCTCGGGATTGAGGGAAAATTCCGATCGGGATGGTGGGAGTGAAGAACCCTATTGGGGACCCTCAACAATCGCAAGCTTGAGATGCAAACTCGTTTTAATAAGACGCCTGCATTACAGGCTTTCTTTCCGATAAGGTAAACCTTTTTCTTTCTTTTTATCTTTAGCTACAGCTGGAATGAGGGAGAGACCTGGTTAACTTATAGATTCTTAAACAACACCAGGTTGAGGGTGTATGGTCTTCTGACGGAGCCTGGGGAACAGAGTGCAGAGTTTACAATCTACGGTTCATATGCTGGGTATCACAGATGGGTTGTTGTTCAGATTGACTTGAGAAAGGCACTCGGTAAGCCATTTAAATATTACCAGTCATCAACAATTATTTCGAAATTTTCCTCAGGTGGATTTTTGGCGTGATTATGACGCCGCGCTAGGGTTATGTTTTCATGAAGAATTTTTGATGTTTTCCTCCTTCGTGACCAAAATGTAAGAGTCAAGGGTCGGACTGTTGTTTTCTGTGGAGGGCGCTAACTAGCGGTCATTTGGCTTTGATTTTAATTTTCTCCAACTTGCTTTCAGAGAAATTTTCCACGGTGTTCGCATTATGTGAAATTTAATATCCAAACAAATAGGGTTTACAAAGGCAGTTGCTTCGCTTTTTCCAATTTTTTGTTTCCTGCCTCTAACTTAGGATTAGTCGTATGATTTATTTTCATTAGTTGGCAATAGGAAGGGCACCAATATGTCAAACGCTCCACAAAATCTTTGGAGATTCTATCGTAGGAGACGCGATGAATTTCAGTCGGAAGATCTCTCTTCTTTTTCTCAAAACATTACATCGTAGGATAGAACCTCGCCGAGATCGATATCTGAACATGTGTAAAGTTTCAAACCTGTCGCCTTTTCGCAATGTTTCCCCAGTGGGTATCGTTGCTGGAAACCCTAAAGTCTATTATGTAAAGGCCATATTTTTAATACACCTTTCTAGTAAAAAATCGCATGATCGTATGGAGCCGCCTTGTTGACATTTGTCAAGCTCGCGCTATGTTCACGTCCAGATCTCGTGCGGTCAGAAACTCTATGGAGCCTCCTTAAATTGTTTAAAGTGACGAGCACTCTGTTGCTGTAACTTACAGTAACTACAGCTAGACTTTTACCATAACTGGAATATAACGGTACTGCTTCATTGGAAACTGACAGTACCTCGGATCCTTGATCCTTGCTCCTCGGCGCTAGAGACGAAAAAAATAAGGAATTTTCTCGTCATTGATTTTTTCACACGAATTGTAGCTTAAGCTAGTTGGCTCAAACTACGTATGGGACCAGTCATTATCTATCGCAGAGGGGGCGAGTGGGGTGGAATTTTTTGGGGGGAGGGAGGAGGAATTCTATGGATTTCAGGTGGAATGGAGGGGGTGTCAGTCGTTGTCAATAGAGTACACAGGGCGGACTTCGAGGAAGGATCATACGAATATTACGAAGTCCACCCCCCTTCCCTGAGGCGATAACTAATGCTCGGTCCCTTATCTGAGTCACCTTTTTTAACGTTAGGTTCTGCGTGCGTGAAAAAAGACTACAAAGAATGGATACCAACAGACGAACAGAGCGGGTCGTGTTTGTTAGGAAGGAAGATGATTTACGAGAGGCGCATCTCTCATGCTCACTGTTACAACGGCTACGATTATGACCGTCCAATCACAACTCAGAATTGTCCATGCCAAAGAGAGGACTTTGAATGGTAGGCCTTGTGAACAGTTGGGTGACATTTTTCTGTTTTTGTAAGAGTTACGAACAAAGCGCAAACGATCAGAGTGGTAAACTATATATGACTCAATAATTTGGATTTATCAACAAAGTTGAAATGGTAAATTGGCCACCGTAAAGATTACAAAAGCTGACGTTTCGAGCGTTAGCCCTTCGTCATTCGCCCCGACGAAGGGCTAACGCTCGAAACGTCAGCTTTTGTAATCGTTACGGTGGCCAATTTACCATTTCAACTTTGTTGATATATCCAAATTATTTCGTTACTCCAACCGACGCAGCCCCAAACAGTTTCTTTCGAAACTATCAGCCTTTATTTATTTATGACTCATATAACTCCTGTAAATACCAGTCAGGTTAACTTCTCAAAAGGTTAGCATTAGGGATTACAAACTCCTCACACGCTTGGCATTCTTGAGGACTTGCTGCCCCGTTGCTGCTCAGCTTAAGTTACCAAAACTCTCGCTTCTACGCTGACATTCTCTTGGTGAACCCATGAGTTTAGTTAGTTAACTGAGAGTACCACCCGCGTGTATTGTAGCACCTTCACGCGTGTCAAGTACGTGTGATTCGTGGGAATCACGCGCCCTTCCAGTCCGTTTGGTGGCGCGCGTGAAGGAGCTAAATTACTCACTTCGTTCGTGGTTTAATTTTTCACCGAGGCAACAGGTTTCTGGCTGGCGTAGCATGTATGGTTCTACCCTGATTAGGGCCCTGTCCCAGCTTCTATAAAGCTCTCTGTGGACATGTCAACTTTCATTCGTTTCATAAAACAACCGCATGAAATTACATGCACAAGCTTACTCCAATATAGCATTTTCCACACGGATATTATGGCGATAAAGAGTGAAATTGCTTGTGGTATTCAGGCCATTTGATGCATTTCCAGAATTTCAAAGTGCGCAACGATTTCCAGCCATTGTATTTTGCTGTATCTGTCATCAACTAAGAATTGCTTCTGTGATATTTTAGTGATGTGGGATATATGCCTGCGTACAATAACCCCAACAATTGCCTATTTGATAAAAGCAGTGGCTTGTCTCCTACAAGCATGCCAGCCTACTGCCCTGCTGGTAGTACTTGGCGCCGCACCAAAGGGTATGTATTGATTAGAACTATTACGGTAGAGATGGTTTCAGTTGTACAATATGTCGAGAGTAATCCGGGTTTGCTTTCGTTTTTCTTTATGTCACTCTCTGATTGGTCCAGAAAACTCACGCCACTTTCTTAACCAGTCAAATGCAAAGCAGTGGCCCTTATGGGATAATTTTCTTTTTTCTGATTGGCCTGTTGTGATAACGTTGGTTTTTTTTTTACATTTTTGGTTTTCTGACACTCGTTCGAATTCGCTCCAATGTCCGTCAGATGAACCATTTTAATGACCGCTGTGGAACGAGTAGTCATTGACAGTGACAAGCTTTTTTTAAGCATGAGAGGTATTCATCATCAATGTGAAGCGTCAGTTTGTGATGATGGCTAAATTGTCCTCTTTTTTGTATTTGTGTTCCAGTTATCGTAAGGTTGCCGGAGATACCTGTTCAGGAGGAATGGAGGATCAATTTTCTGCTGTCATGGTCTCCTGCAGAATAGGACGTAAGGACATGTTCATTTACAACTGAATGCTGAATTGTCTTAGTTTATGGTGAATTTACCCCTTTGGAAGTTGCCCCCCCCCCCCCCCCCTCTACCCCAACAACTAGTTCGTCCTACTTTGACCAGCGTCTCTACAGCAGCACGTATTCATTTCCTATCGAAATCATTCATTTGTAGTGTCAGTCAAATAATTCATTTTTTTTTGGCGTACTCAACAGCTCAACCGCAGTTTTTGCTCTACGCTGCACGAAGATACATCCGCAGAATAACACTTGGCGACAATAGAGAAACAACTGTTCCACTCGGACGTGGGCTGCAAAATGCCATCGCGTTGGACTATGATTACGCTCAAAACTGCATCTATTGGGCTGACATCACCCTGGACACCATCAAGCGCTCTTTTCTTAATGGCTCTGGTAGGTTGAAACAAAATTTTACAAAACTGGAGCGGGAACAGTGCACTGGGGAGAGTACTCACCTCCCACCGCTGTGGCCTGGGTTCGATTCCCGGACCTGGCGTCACATGAGGGTCGATTTCGTTGTTGGTTCTCGTCCTTGCTTCGAGGTTTTTTTCTTAGTGCACAGGTTTTCCTTCCTCCGCATGAACCAAAATACCAAATTCAACTCGACATGGAAACAATGGACAGGAAAAGTCACTTCGTGGAATGTCCACTGCTAAATTCCATTATTATCATTATTGTCATTATTATTAATTTTATTATTATTTTTATTAACCGTTTGTCTCTCGCTGTAGTTACTTCCAATGTGCACCTTGACGTTTTGACTGAAGAAGACTGGTAGTATGTAGTCAAAACGGTGCCATCCACTTTGAAAGTGACATCTTAGTGTGACAAACGATTATACTTTTTTGCCACAGCCGGTTTATATTTGCGCCTGAGTTATACATATATATATATATATATTTTTTTTTCTTACTAACAGGAATAATTGAAACACTGCATGGTGGAATTCGGCAGGTGGAAGGAATTGCACTGGATTGGCTTGCGGACAACATTTACTGGATAGATGCTGTTGGAAAGAAGCTTGAAGTGTCTAGGGCAGATGGGCGTTTCCGTAAAGTCATCATTAGCAGCAACCTTGACCGTCCAAGGGCCATAGCCCTGGATCCTGTGGCAGGGTATATGTATTGGACTGACTGGGGTACTAGTGCTCGAATAGAAAGGGCGTATATGTCGGGGTCGAGTCGTGCTGCGATTGTATCATCTCGGCTGCAATGGCCGAATGGAATAGCTATTGATTTCACCGCGCGACAGTTATACTGGACTGACGCTGGTATGGATAAAATCGAGAGAAGCAACTTGGATGGAACCTACAGACAGGTAAACTATATTTACCACATGATACTTGTCTCTCAGTTCTACACATGAATGAAGGGAGTTATGAAGAAAATGTATTGCAAGGGGTATTGCAAGATAATTTGGTTTTATCAACTGAATTGACGATGTGTAAGTTGGCCACCGTAGAGAGTTTCTAAGCGGCCTTTTCGAGCAGTGAGTCGACATTAAATTTATTTTTCACGTATAAACAGAGTGACTGTAGGTAACGACCACTGCATCCCGTGTTAACACCTCCAGGAGTCTTGCTGATAACCATTTCGACAAAACCATTTCGACAAACTGGTTTATGGCCGCATGTGATTTGTGAGTTTGGCCAGAAAAAGCCACAGGCCGCGCGAGCTGCGAGCTGAAACGACGGTCATATGATAAAATTATTACTCTAACGCTTTAAACGTCAGCTTTGAAACTCTTTACGATTGCCAGTTTACATTATCAACTCAGTCGATAGAACCAAAATTACCTTGTTATACTTCCCCACCGACGCAGCACTGTAGTTTCTTAAGAAACGTATCCCCTTTATTTTTTTGACCGGGTTAGTTCGGGCTGGACGGAAAATATTTAGCTCCCGGTAAGGAAACCCTGAGTCATGTTGTTTCCTGTCCGGTGCTCTCTTAGTCATTAGGTACATATTGTTTTGTAGACAAACTGAGTAACCATAGACATTTCCTTGTTTCTTAGGTGATAACTAGCAGAGGACTTCCCCATCCTTATTCGATTTCTGTGTTCAAAGATTCAATCTACTGGGATGACTGGTCAACGCAGTCTATTAAAAAAGCGAACAAACGAGATGGCGGTGCTCGGCAGACCATCAAATCAGGTGTGCGTGGTCTTATGGACGTGAAAGTTTTCCACGAAGATGCACAGATAGGTGAGTAGTAGGGAGCGTTCACTTATGGAACGAGTTGCCGTTAAACTGAAACAAATGTCTTGTATCATGAAGACTTGTTAGAACAAATGGGAAACAAGGACTTAGATGTTTAGAAACTGGAATAGATTCCAAGCAATATTGATATATGAATTTCCTGGTGGGCACCATTTCGGTTGATTTTATGATACAATAAAGTTTCCTTCAATATCATTACAAAAATGGCGCGAAATGGATATATTCCCACACTAAATGCTCCATTCCCTTTTCTGTCAACTAAGTTTGACTTAAAAGATCGTTTTTAATAATTTTACGACATTTTGTTCTACCTATGGGGTTTTATTTCAACGCATTGAGTAATTCCTGGTCAAAACATGTCATAGTCGATTCTGGAGTAAATGCAGTTCTCTAACTTTCACAAGTGCGTAAGCCCCGATAAACCGGCACTGCATTAATGTTTTCATCGAGAAAATTCTAGGTGACAGAATTTAATCAATGTAATCAGTATTGGGGCAACTGCGTACCTACGCCTCCCCCTTCCCCCCTCCCCCTTCCCCCCTCCCCCTTCCCCCCATAACCCAATAAAAAAGGGAGGGGTGGGTGCGCAGATGCTCAGATGCTGATGTTGATCCATGGAATTCCTCCCTCTGGAGTGAAAGCTAACACTGATTCTTTGGTTCTTAATCGTAAGGCAACAACTCTTGCGGTCGGCTCAAACGCTGTAGTCACCTGTGCTTAGCAGTACCAAACAGCTATGCTTGTGCATGTCCCGATAACATGAGAACTGTGACATCTTTGTCTGGAATTGTGACGTGCGAATGCCAACCTGGTGAATATATGGATAGTAACGGAGAGTGTGCGACAAGGAGTGAGTACTTGGCTATCACTGTAACACAGTTATTTTGTACAGAAGATAATTTTTTTGTATTTTTTGTTCTGGAATCTCAGTCTTTGAAATTCGATTGTTAAAAATACATTCGAGGATTAAGAGTGCAGTCAAGTTTGGAGACCAGGGAGGCCTTTTGAGAACTGATCCAGGACTTTTGAAGCAATTAGAGGTCGAGTTGCCAATACCTTCTTGACAATAGGGACCTTAAGCAATCAGGACGGCAACGCCAAGGAAGACTTCGATTAAAGAATGAATTTCTACTCTTAGTTAGAATTTCAAAAATGGTTGCAGGAACTTACTGTCTTATACGGCGCCACAGCTCAACTTCAGCATGACGTATAAAAGTAGCGTTGAGTTCCAAATGGAAATTAAAATAATTTGCCGTCGCGGTTTCGGTTCGCAGACGACGCAAATTTTGGCGATTTCACGTTGTTGTTTTGCATAGGACGGCTAAGAAATGTACAAAGTTTCAAAACGCACGTGCTGAGCTATCGTTCTGCCAATTAGATCTCTTGTTTTTCCACGTCCTCGTTGCCGTCGCCGTCGTGGTTGCGTAAGGTCCCTATTAATACTCAAACGACGTTTGAGGGTCCTAATTTGCGTTCGTAGATAATCCATATATAAAACGTCTATGCATTATGCCAGCTCGATATTATTATATAAGAGACATTGACGGCAAAGTTTGTTTTAAAATGCGTGTGTTTTCAGCTTTTCTGCTTTTTTTTTTTTTTATCTCGGTGATTTTAAAAGGTAGTCTTAACTACCTACCTGAAATGGGTTGGTTTCTAAAGGCGCACGAACACTCCCCACTTTTCTAAATGTGCACCAATTTAAAATGAATCACATTATTTCTTGTCGAATACCTTGAGACAAGTGGCCCATCCAGCCGCAGTTTATACTGGTTTTCATAGTATGAAACGACTGGGAGTATTACTACTCTCCCCCGGATGAGATGCTAGTCCATCGCAAGGTTCCCTCCCCCCCTCCCAGCATTTCATCAGGCATCCCTTTCGATTTGACTGTACACACGTATACTCCTGGCTGGAGAGGGACACTGTGAAAAAAGTGTTTTGCCCAAGAACGCAATGCATTGATCCAGGCAGGTCTTCATCCCGGACTTCTCGATTAGTTTTCCAGCTCACCATTGAGCCATTGCACAAGGTTCCTACGAGTCCCAGAAAACCTGAAAAGTCCTGAGATTTTATTTTGATATTTTCCAGGACTGGAAGGTCCTGGAAAAAAGACTACAAGTCCTGGAGAGTCCTGGAAATCTGCTTAAATGAAGCAATTAAGTTTCAGAATCAACGTTGTAATAAATGTATGAAGACTGTAAGGAGAATTTATTTTGAAATCTTGGGAATTAAAGGGTTTAAGGTGAAATTTGGAGTCCTGCAAAAATCAATCTGTGTCCTGGAGAAGTCTAGGTAAAGTCCTTGGAATTTGTTCTGAAAAAAAGGGACGAACCCTGATTGCATCTTTCACAAAATTTACCACGTATAGTACTCATTTATGCAATCTGAATCCTTTGTAACTTTTGTAGATGGAACATGTGCTTCCAATGAGTTCAGTTGCGCCAACAGCAGATGCATCCCATCCCATTGGAAGTGTGACCATGACAACGACTGTGGAGATAATTCTGATGAACAGCACTGCCGTATGTGACACGCTTAGTTGCTTAGTTTAACATGAGTATTTTCTTTTGGCACACATGTATTTGCATGAACAGCAGCTGTTTTGGTAAACCTTCCCACTCCCATGATCGACCAAGTTATTTCTCCTCGGAATATTATTACATTACCGAGCAGAAGGGATGTAAGAAGAGAGAAAAATCTCAACTAGAAGATACCGTCTGATTGAACAGCGAATTCTCAGCAGTAGATTTGTAAAAAATGTGTGTCAGACAGAATTAAGGACTGATGTCGAGATCTTCGGAATATAAGGGTTTTATTACCCATTTATTACCCATTAATCACCTATAGTACCACTGAGGCTTCATATTTTGCACTTTGTGTTCAAAGTAAGGCAAGATCTTAGCCCAAAATATTGCTTAACAATACCTAAAGAATAAACAGTGACGTTTGGTAATGTTTAACATCAGCCGGCTTTGGATGCAACTATATTCTGCAGCCCCTCCTTCTCCCAACTGTGAAGGCAAACGTAACACCCTTGTTCAATAATAACCCAGTTATGTTGCCTGCTGCAAAATGCTTCTAGATTCACGGTTTTATGTTCATTAATGAATTTTTTTTTTTACTTGTCTGCCAAGAGCGATGCAGAGAAACACTGTTGAAATGTTATACCCTAAAAAATCTTGTAAAAATGTTCATTGGACTCTTCCTTCAATTTCTGTTTTTCTTTCCCCCTTGTTTATTTAAAATTTAGTTCTCCCTGAGTGAAAACGTCGTCGGTTTTAAGTAATTATAAATCCACCTTGATTTCTACTTACTTATTTTCTTCAAATGTGAAGTGGATTGATGTCATTATTAATTAATGCACATGAATTCTTGTCTTTTCCAGCATATGACACCTGTAGCTCGACACAGTTCACGTGTGACAATGGCCGTTGTATCTCGGCGTCATGGAAGTGTGACCACGATGATGACTGCCATGATAATTCTGATGAGAAAAACTGCCGTAAGACTGACTCTTTTTAAAAATTTTATGCTGTGAACTTTATCTTTTACTGTAAGAAATTTCTTTGAAAATTTGCCTTGATATTTCTGATGAGAGAAACTGCCTCAAGACTGAATCCTTCTAAAATGTTTTATGCTGGGAACTATATCTTTCACTATAAGTAATTGCTTTGAAATTTGCCTTGTTATGTCTGATGCAAGAAACTGCTGTAAGACTGACTCTTTCGAAAATGTTTATGCTTTGAATTTGCCTTGATGTGTCTGATGCGAGAAAGTGGCGAAAGGGTGGCCTTCTTTCCTGAAATTTTATATATTTAAGCGAAATGTTTAAGCAGGTAACTTTTGCCATTGCCTTAATAATAACAATAATGATGATGATGTTATTGATAATGATAATGATAATGATAACGATAATATTAATATTAACATTAACAGTAATAACCCAAACCGCGGCTTGACTGTCAAATGACAGCGTCAACCCTTTAACGCCTGAGAGAGACCAGCATCTTATTTCTCCTTGCACTGTCACCCTATCAGTCAAACACTAAAGTCGCGAGAAAAAAAGAGGTGATCGCCGACTAATAGGAAGCCCTTGATTGTTAAACAAATGCTCCTTGCCAGCCCCTTAAAAATGTGTGGAGAACAGTATGAAGAATATGCATACTGATGTTGGGTGTAAAAGGTTAACAAACTGATCGACTCAAAGATCGCGGTAAACGTATCTTCACATAACAACACTCATTATGACAAATTACATCTAATTGCGACTTGTATGATTTAAGTAATTTGTACGAGTTTTCTGTCCCCTTTATCCAGGGTATCCTACATGTGGACCAGATAAATTTACATGCGCCAACAGACGCTGCATTCCAAAACGTTGGGTTTGCGATTTTGACAACGATTGCCGTGATGGCTCTGATGAACAAGGATGTACGCCAGGTAGGAATGCTCGGTGAATTTCTGTCGGGTTTTGATTATTTATTACATTTGCTTACTAGCTAACACCACAGACATAGCTATTTAATAAATCCACGCGTAGCATGGGATAGCATAGCGTTACCTTCCAACAATTAGCCTAGCTCACCATAGAGTCCTCTAAAGCTTAGTGACAGGTCATCCGAGCGCAGAGTCCGTATGTCTGAGGTTCGATTCCCCACGAGGTCTCAGAATTGTATTCCACACCACGCTAAAAAGCATCTTTCGTGGATACCAAATACACGTCTTCAAATGTGATCACAAAGAAACACGGCGCAAAAGTGCGTATACTTAAGCGCTCGTCATGGTGAAATCTAGGTACAACACTACTTTTGCTCACCTCCAACAACCTGCGTTGAATCCCCTTTCACAACCGTATGCGACTTAAAGGCCGATAGTTTCGAAAGAAACTGTTTGGTGCTGCGTCGGTGGGAGTAACGAAATAATTTGGATATATCAACGAAGTTGAAATGGTAAATTGGCCACCGTAATGATTACAAAAGCTGACGTCTCGAACGTTAGCCCTTCGTCGGAGCGAATGCGACTTAGTTCTCAATCACCCTGTTCAATGCATGCGCTTCAGAACCTTACTAGTGATTTGTTACTTGGACGACTAACCCTGAATTTTGACTGAGGCCCCCCAGGAGCTCCTGGATAAACAAACTGTTACCCTACACAAATAAACCAATGTAAAGGTCAGTAACAATCTACAACACAAAACAAGGTACACAACCCCTTTCCCCCCTTTCTCAACAAGAGAAACAAACAAAATCAAATAATCGACATTCAGACGAACGTAAAGTACTGAAATATGGACATGATTGGCAGTGATCTATGTGTGAATTATTATTTAATATACACCCGCGTGATTGTTTTCAGCACCAGTCACAACAGCACCACCTGTGTCCTGCCATTCCTCTCAGTTCGCTTGCAACAATGGCCGATGTATTCCTATCAATTGGAAATGTGACGGAGATCAAGACTGTGGTGACGGATCCGACGAGCCGAGCAGCTGTTCCTGTACGTCGAATAGATTTAAAGCATTGTTCACTTACTTTGCTGTACACGCCTAATCTAGTTTGCTCTCGTTTGCGTTGTCTTTTTGTAGCATTGCGTAGTCTTTCGTCTTTTGTCAGCAAAGAGTATCCCATGGCTGAATGGTAACTGCGCTGGGCAACGAGATTACTGTGTGGCTCGGCAAATCTTAAGGGGAACCCACCCAAACACGTTGTGGGGGGGGACCCACCCAAACACGTCGTGTGGGGGGGAACCCACCCAAGCACGTCGTGTGGGTGGGACCCATCCATACACATTGTGTGGGGGGGGAACCCAGTCAAAGACGTTGTGTGTGGGGGAAACCCACCCAAACACGTTGTGTGGGGGGAACCCACCCAAACACGTTGTGGGGGGGAACCCACCCAAACACGTTGTGGGGGAGGGGGGTGGGAAAGGGTAGGGGTCGAAGTAGGTAACTGACGGTAACATCCTATTGAAAAGGATGGGATTCAGTCGTGAGTGCGGACAATCCCTTGCATAAAATTTTCATCTTACGGGTTGTGAGGTTGAATGAGTCTTCGAGAAAAAGATATTAATCTTTGCAGTCGGAGAAATTTGATGAAATTCTTTTTAAGTTAAAGGTATTTATGTGAATTTCCCGTTTGAAATATCCGTCACAGAGGTTTTTTTTTTTATCTCTATTCATATTCACAGCACACAGAACGTGCTCCCCAACACAGTTCCTTTGTACAAGTGGACTATGCATCCCTGGTTCATGGAAATGTGATGGGGATAATGACTGTGGGGATCGCTCTGATGAACAAGGCTGTGCCAGTAAGTTCTCAGTAGATTAATTTTTTAATTGATTATCTAGAGCAATCCGGTATTCAATAAGTTTTCCGTATTTTTCTCTTTGATTGGTTCAGGAGACTCGCACCACTCTCTTAACCAATCAGATACAAAACTAAAAGCAGTCACACGCGATTTTGCTTACTCTAAGTTCTCATTGGCTCTTCAAAGACCAAGTCTCTCGTGCCAGTCTCTCTTTATCCAAAATCTGTTCGTTCATGTTTTTTCATTTTTTGTGTTTAAGGTTTTCTCCCAAAAGTAAGAATTGATTAGAGTAAGTAAATACAAAATAATAGCTAATACTGCCTGTGGCCTATGGACATTTTGGCAGAGGTTCTAATCTCCACCATGTTTCTGGTGTCTTTCCTTCTTTTTTGAAGACTCTTCAACTCGTGCTCCCGTTACTACGGCACCTTGGACCCGACCTACCAAATGCAGAATTTGGGAATGGCAGTGCCACAATACATACTGTGTTTACCAGTGGGATGTCTGTGATGGTGTTGATGATTGTGGAGACAATTCAGATGAGTGGTTCTGTGGTATGTATCTAGACAGGAGGTCACACACGGAAACTAAAGCAAAATGAGCGATATTAAAGGTACCGCAGCTTGACATGTTTGTTTGCAGCCAATCCTTTCGTATGCAAACACACTGTATGTGCTCGCTTCCAAAAAAACAAGTGAAAGAAATACAGCAATAAATCGGCAGAACAGGAGCTATAGTTTTACATGTATCGAATCCCCTTCGACTACAAAATAATGCTTGAATAATCTTTAAAGTGCTACTGAAACGTAATTTTCATATCCGAGATTTTTGCAATATAATAGAGTTTGAACGTTATTTGCAAACGCTGTGTACTTTTTTTGAGCCAACGCATAGCGGAAAGTACATTTTTAACCATTCGAAGTTGACCGGCTGAGATCAAAATTGGCGGCCATCTTGGCGCGGCCAAAACAGCCCTGTGACGTCACTGGTTGTGTACTTCTGTGAAAGAAGGGTAAAAGCATGGAGTGTGGCTTGCAAGTTGGGAAGCCGAAAAAGAGGATTTCGGGCAAAATGCCATCCTCGTCTTCTTCATCGGCGGCCACATCGGCATCTTGGCTATCAGCGAGAGGTTCGCCTGGATAGGGAGCAAAATTCCCGACTGATACCGAGAACGAATCTCTACCAGTCTATTTAGTTAATCGGTAACTGAAGAGATCCACAAGATTAGGATCAAAACCGCGGTCTTGCCTGACCATCTACAGAAAATGTCGAAAGACATTATAATGGCAGGTGGGCTACTAAACGCCCCGGGCCAAAGCAATGCCATTCAGAGAATGAAGTAAACATGGAAGCCTCATACGACACCGCCACTGAAGATGATCTACTCGGCAAGTCTGAGGATAACGAACAAATCCCTCTGTACCAAATGCCTAGCAGAACATGCCCAGAATCCCTACAATATAGGGTGAGGGCCAAAATAAGAGCAGACGAGGATTTCAAAAATGAGATAAAGCAAATCCTTAACAACGCGGAGCAAGAAACAGTAAAGGCGATCATGTGCTTCTATGAACGTGAAATCGGTCGTTTTAATACCGGAATAAAGAAAAGAAAACGAGCCACAACGGCTGGAACACTGAACACTAAGAACTGTAGTACGATCGAATCAGCGCGCGTGGCGCAAGCTGAAAGCAATCAAGACAACTTAACGATCGAGACAGTAAAAAAAAATAGCTGTACATCTACAAAGGCGAACGATTCGAAAAAGACGCAATCCCTGATGTGCGTACTCAGTGCCACACATAAAGCAAATTCTCATGAAAAACTGGCATTTATAATAGAAACACAACCACTACTGAGCGAACTATACAAAAATCCGCCGCTCGTATCTTACAAAAGAGGGCGGTCGCTCAAAGACATACTCGTGAGGGCTAAACTTTGAATAGGCTACTCTAAACACACGCCGGGGAGTCGTAGAGGCCTGTCAACCCCATTTTACGCCACCATCTTCCTCTTCGCTACTGGAGACAACTTCGCTTTGTTCAGAAGAAGATTCACTTTACAAAACTTCAATATCTGCCATCTCCTTCGCCCACGAATACAAACAAACAGTGAGTGAAATAAACCACGCTATCGAAGTGAACACAACCAGTGACGTCATCAATCCATTTCGCTCGGTACCAGAGCCCGGACATGGTTTTGTGTAAAATTTTTGATTTGAACGGTTAAAAAAGATATCTTTCGCTTCTTTTTGGCCAAAGCAAACTATCTCATGGTGATCAGCATATTCAAAACTACAGGTTAGAGCGAAAATCTCAGATACGAAAATTTCGTTTCAGTAGCACTTTAACATCCCCTTATGGTTGTGTTGTTTATTAGGTTAGGGTTATGTATAAACTCTACGGAATGCCAAATGTTGGTAAGCTTTTTAACAACATCTCATATATCCTTATTGTTAGGTACAACTAGGCCCTTTGCGAATACAACAACATCACCATCTAGGCCGTGCCATTTCTGGGAATTCACTTGTGATAGTGGCGTTTGCATCAACAATGGATATAAGTGCAATGGTCGAGACGATTGCGGGGATAACAGTGATGAAAGAGGATGTTGTAAGTTGAACTTCATCTCTGACTGTAGTAAGCCCACATTATAGTATAGAGAATCAACGGCATGCATTACGAAATAGCTATTCTCATAATCAATTTCTAGATCACCCAACTTTTTATCTTAGTCAAAAAGTATTGTAGAACCTGTTTGGACATTCTTTTCACTCTAATCCTTGAAATAACTACCACTGGGGGCTTATGTATGTTAGTTACCTGATCAGCTTGAAACTCAAGAGGAAAGTTTTAAAGGGTTAAGATAACCCGTTTAATAGTACTATTTCACTGTGTTCTTGTAGATCTTTGCTTTGTTGAAGAACCTAATAATTCATACGGAGCATTTTCATTTCATTCATCATGAATTGAAATTACTCATTAGTCCCAAAGTTTATAGGTAAAGAAATCTGCTAGTTATTCTTTACCCACATTCCAGCTGCTCAAGTGACAACAGTAGCGCCCACCACTATCCCGGCAACTTGTCCAGATGGTTGGCTTCATTGCGGGCAAACCCAGTTTGTAATCTGCATCCATCACACATGGTTGTGTGATGGAACGCCTAATTGTCCACAGAGTTGGGATGAAAAGCCAGAGAATTGCCCAAGTATGATTTAAATTTTTTTCATCATATTTTAATTGTTTTTCTTGTTCTGAACACGTCGTATATTTTATCACACTTTGGATATATTTCTGACCCCAATGCTGATTCTTCTGCTTTTGTAGGCTCTTTGTCCTTTTCCTATGTACTTCTCAATCTTATTCTTTTTTCCCTCTCGTTTCTCTTCTCTTCTAAGATAACTTTATTGTATCCCTTCACTTTTTTCACTCAACTATAAGCATCCTATCACAACCAATGACGTTTACAATACAATACATAGCTTATATAGCGCAACGCTTCTCAAAGATCCAGCGGTGCTGTACAAGATAGCGGTAGAAAAATATTATCAATTAAGAATTAAAGTGATTATTAAATTAAAGTTTCCTTTTGAGATGGCCAACATATTACTTTACGGTTTTCGTCATCGCATTAAGTTCTTCAATAATTTTCTTTTGTCATTTAAAGTTCTCCTCAAATTGCCTTGTTTGTTCAATGTTTTGTTCAAACGAAAAAAAAAAATTAGTCGGTGAAACGTACCCTAACATACGAATTTAACTAACTGAAATTGTTCTCATCACTTTACTCAAAGGTACCACCATAGTACCCATTACTTGTCCAAGTAACCAATATCAATGTACCAATGGCCTTTGTATCGATCGCGCGTTTGTGTGTGATGGAAACAATCAGTGTGGTGATGGTTCAGATGAGGTCGGCTGTGGTAAGTAGAAGGAAACAACACATTTTGTTTCCCTTCACGATGAATTTTTGCTTAAACGTGGAAATTTAATCGGCCGGACCGATACTCATGGTCTTAAAATAAGTGCGGAGAATTTGCTACCTTTCTATAATCAAAAAATGGATAGATATTCTAGTCTTCTCGGATAAGGACGAATAAACCGTAGGCCCCGTCTACTGCAGGGTTAGAGGAAGGAGATGTTAATTTCCCACGCACGCACGTGGTGGATGTCCTCCCCTGGGGTGGTATGGGTGGGAATTGGCCCTGAAAAGCCCCTATGGGGAGTGGTCAAGTTACGTATGTATGTATGTATGTACGTATGTATGTATGTATGTATGTATGTATGTATGTATGTGTGTGTGTGTGTGTGTGTGTGTGTATATGTGTGTGTGTGTGTGTGTGTGTGTGTGTGTGTGTGTGTGTGTGTGTGAGTGAGTGAATGAATGAATGAATGAATGAAATTTGGAGCTACGCTGCGCGCATTTCGTGCGCTGCGAGCTTCGCTATACGTAAAAACATGGTGTACTAGTGTAAGGAATTGACCCTCGCCTTTTTCGTTGATGTTCTTTAGGTTCCCCAGGATCTTGCACAGGCTTCTTGTGCGACAAAACCGTGTGCTTATCTGTTTCACGGAGGTGTGATCACATCCAGGACTGTAACGATGGTAGTGATGAGAAGAACTGCCGTGAGTACCAATTATAATTTCTGAGTTGTTGTCTTGTCTTCCTTGTGTAATCCATTTGTCGAACGTTTTATCAGGCAATAAGAATTAAAAAGGATACGACAGCAGAACAGTTCTTTAGCTAGTAACCAAACAAGCACATAATCTAGGAAAATAGAAAAGTATCAGTCCAAGGATATTTTATGGACGAAAAGAATTAAATTGATATTGAGTTGCATTTTAAACCTTTAAATGGTTTGACGAAAATTTCAGGAGAGTTATATTTTTCGGATTGGCGAATTTTACTTAAACACGAAGGCGCGCTATATAAGGAAGTCGTCCCTGGGAAGACCTAGGCTCATTTGTCACTCACCGTTGACTTGTGCGGGTCAAATTTAAATGCTAGTAGACGGACAAAAGGAGCTAATGAGATATCTATTGTTTACTTCCACCAGCATGGTGGCATGATGTAACGTGCGAACCACCTACTTCGATCTCAAATTTACCGCCACAAATAAAGACAGTTTCCATTGGAGAAAGGAAATACAATTCTCAAAAATTATTGTATTGTGATGAAGACATAAAACAATTTTGAGGAATGCGCCCGCTGTTCACTGCTTTGGAGTAGCTGTATCTCAAGCTTATTTGACCCTAAGAGTTCTACATCACACGACGATTGATTGACGTATGGTCCAGTGGGACCTAATGCTCATTTTATAGCGCGCCTTCGTGTTTAATTTTTCGCCTGGTTTTTTTGTTTTTGTTTTTGTTTTTGTTTTTGTATTTTGTTTTGTATTTCGAGTCATTCCCTTTTGCGGCTCAAGATATCACCTGGGGTGCAGTAGAACATCGATAAAGAGAAAATTGTAGTGTGACTTCATGTTGAGTCACAGCACAACTATCTTTATTCAATCCTAGAACCTTACTAACCAAGAGGACTAATTTAATGACAAATTCAAATAAGAAGCCCCTCCGCTCCCCATCGGTACCACTCCCCCACCGTCCCCCCCTCCCCATTGAGGTGTTCATACTTAACGGTAGACTGACAGCAAACCAATCAATGACAAAAAAAAAATGAAAGAACAACAACAAAAAAAGAAACAAAAGAGAAAAAGGTTTTGACTAGGTGAGTTATGTCTGGGTTTTTGATGCTTTTCTTCAGCTAACTCTTTGCAAGTTACTGGTGTTCAAGTAACTCCTCTTTCCGGAACAAGAGTCTCGGTTTCGTGGCACCCAATTTCCTACCAGCCTCCCGGAATGACATTTACTGGGTACAGGGTTTCTTACCGGTGAGTGAACAAGGAGGAAATGATTTGACTTTCATGCTGTAGAGGGCTGCCAACTAGTTTGTAAGCAGAAGACAAACAAGGCGTAGTAGGCAGCCATATGGTTGACTGTCATGCTGTAGAGGGCTGCCAACTAGTTTGTAAGCAGAAGACAAACAAGGCTTAGTAGGTAGCCAGATGGTTGACTGTCATGCTGTAGAGGGCTGCCAACTAGTTTGTAAGCAGAAGACAAAGAAGGCGTAGTAGGTAGCCAGGTGGTTGACTGTCATGCTGTAGAAGGTTGCCAACTAGTTTGTAAGCAGAAGACAAACAAGGCTTAGTAGGTAGCCAGATGGTTGACTGTCATGCTGTAGAGGGCTGCCAACTAGTTTGTAAGCAGAAGACAAACAAGGCTTAGTAGGCAGCCATATGGTTGACTGTCATGCTGTAGAGGGCTGCCAACTAGTTTGTAAGCAGAAGACAAAGAAGGCGTAGTAGGCAGCCATATGGTTGACTGTCATGCTGTAGAGGGCTGCCAACTAGTTTGTAAGCAGAAGACAAACAAGGCGTAGTAGGCAGCCAGATGGTTGACTGTCATGCTGTAGAAGGCTGCCAACTAGTTTGTAAGCAGAAGACAAACAAGGCGTAGTAGGCAGCCAGATGGTTGCACTATTCAGTGTACATGTCCCAGGTGTTCCACGAAGTTCCCGCAAATCTACAAGCAATTTCTGAACATGGATTCTACCATCTAAAGTAGTTATTGGCGAATTATAAATTCAATTTCATTCAGAACGGGGGAGGGGCTGCGGTTCAAATTTCTTTGTTGGTATTTACGATTTTTCATTAGCATTTAGAACTGAAAACTGGTAAACTGGTAGACTTAAGTGAAAGTACCCAGCTACAGATGCAGACAAGCGTGCGATTTTGGCCGGCTACCGGCTCTAATCGAGGGCTGTGGGTAAAGCTTGTAATTTATCGTAGTGGAAAACGTGGTCCTTTTGCCAGAGTTAAACTTACCCCTCTTCGTGGATGTTTTCCTTACTAGAGCTGTCGTGCTACACTCTGTGCCCGTGTCAGGGAGCTGGCAACAAGAGGAAACTCCGAATGTCAACTATCATGTTGTCAACTCTCTACAGCCGTGTTCAGAATATGAATTCAAGGTTCAGCTGATTGTGGGGGGAGTTCAACCAGGGCCATACTCTTCTACCGTGAAGGCAACAACTACATCTGCCAGTAAGTAATGGTAATATGACCTTGTGAAGTCCAGTTCGTTCTGTTATCCTACGGGTGATAACAAAATTGGACGACCACGCAGCGAGAGTCCGATTTGTTCATCACGAGTATTATTACTGACCGAATCGGACGACACGAAGTCTTTTCACTAATTAATCATGAAATTACAATTTCCGAGAAAAGAAGAATAGCCAAGTCATGAATGAAAGGGAAAATGAATTAAACTGTAACGTGGAATGTGATTGGTTGAATTAAACTCCAACTTTGAATGTGATTGTCTTATTGAACCGTCCGATAACAAACTGTCCGATAACAACTCGACCAGTGAATTATTGGGAAATAGAAGTCACTTAAAACTAATCACAATCAAGGAAATTGATATTTTATGCTAAGTTGTAGAAGTGCTCGTTAAGTGTATGATTATTACATGGTTACTCAGCCACTCTAGGTAGTGTAGGTACATTGAACTAATTCATACTAAGAAATAGATACTGTCTGAATAGAGCGGTTTTCCCAGCGGGGGAGAAGGGAAGGTGGGGGTGGGGGTGGGGGGGTGTGTGGGTGTGGAAGAACCCATGACCCTTCATGTGACTGCAGTAGACATGTCAGGGTCTGTTCACTGGTGTGTGACTTTGCATGGAAGTTATCAAGAATAAGATTAGCGATTTCTGCAGTCTGCTTTGATGAGGTCGGCTGTAGTTGCTTCAGATGGCTGTAGGTGAGTCCACTTCATACGATGTACAATTAACGGCTGTCATTGTTTGGTTTGTTCTAGAAACCAGTAAACCACACAACGTGCAACATTTGTTAGCAGATGATGGTTCATTGCGAATTTCTTGGGATCCTCCTGCCATTTATTGTCACCTTATTACGAACTATGAGGTAACACAATCACAAAAGGAGTAGTGTGTTCACTGAAGAATTATAGATTTTGATAATAAAATGTGTATAGGTAATAACAGTATTTCGGGTGCAATTTGGTGTTAATAAGCACGAGTAAAATTTCCAAAGACAACGTTGCACGATCCCGTAGAGCGAGTGCAATTTGTAGTCAAAAATTATAAGAGTTTATTTTCACCAAATTGCACGAGAAATCATGTTGTTTCTTATTAATAATTTACTTGCGAAAAGCATCACAGAAGGTCAAGGCGGACCGGAAAGTTAATAATAATTAATAATAATTAATTATAATTATTAATAATTAATAATAATTATTAATAATTGAATCACAGAAGGTCAAGGCGGACCGGAAAGTTAATAATAATTAATAATAATTAATAATAATAATTAATAATTAATAATAATTATTAATAATTGACTTGCGAAAAGCATCACAGAAGGTCAAGGCGGACCGGAAAGTTTGACAGGGTGAGCTAGCTATTTGTAATTATAACATAACCAAAGTAAAGCGCGCGCTCTGATTGGTCAATTTAGCGTCCCCCATTTGCCCATGGGTGTACGCTGCTGACGTGAGCAAATGCAAAGACTATTTTTCCGCGCGCGCTTGTTTTTTCTGGTCACGTAAGATTTGTTAAATAAAAGGGAACTCTTTAGCTACAATGTATCAATGTTATGTTATAAAACAAATGGTAAACACCACACCGTACACTATTGAGTTATGGATGCACTTGGGAGGTTTGCTAAGCACTCAAGAAGCTAGAGTCGCTCTCGGCTATCGCCTCGAGCGACTCTTACGCTTCTTTCGTGCTTAGCAACCTCCCGCGTGCATCCGTAACTCAATAGTGTACGCTGTGGTGTTTACCATTTGTTAATTTGCACTCGTGTTTTAACTTCGTACTCGTAGAAATGAAAAGTGCACTCGTTTTCAGCCAGTCAGACGCGCTTAATTTTTCTTGAACATTATTAGACAAGTAATATGTTTTTTGAGAGATTGATCGATTGATTGACGAACGGATTGATTGATTTTGTTATGTATCCTCATTCACAGGTTGCCTACAAGGAGGACAAAGAAGTTACTTTCCATACGAAAGAGACTGGCAATGTCTTTTCCCTTGTCCTTAATCTTACACACGGAGCAACATATAATATTAAGGTAAGGAAATAGGTGTAAGGTCTTTCTTCACCCTGAAACTCCCATGACAGAATTTCTCCTCATAACGTCGCTACAAAATCAAGCAGGCAAGTCACAAGACCAAGGAAGATTATCAACTAGGGAACTATTAGTTTATCTAATAGAGATTTGGCCAGAAATTTACTAACGAAAATGGCAGATTTGGCCTAGCTGATTTCGCTTTGACTAATTTAACTGAAATTTATCAAAATGATCAATTCCGCCATGCTGATTTCGCTTCGATGAATTTGACTAAATTCGCTAAAATCGTCAAATCCATGAACAACAACAACAATTTAACATTTATATAGCGCAAACTACTATATAGATAATCAGTCACGCTTTACAATCAGTTAAGGTGAGATCGGACGTCAGAATTCATCAGGCGCACTGTGCAGCCACTTCAGTCCATGTATTGATCTCACCTTCCCTCCCCAATTCACCCTAGATTAGACACTACACAAAGATAGACCACAACACCGGGCACTACGTGCCCTACTCTTTTCGAAGAGTGTGTGGGTTCTTAAACGTCCCACAATTTTTATCACATATAAGGGCTTCTGAGACGGGACCTCCATTTATCGAAGACTAGAAAGTCAAACCATTTGCAGATATTATTACAAAGGCAGTACTTTCTTCTCAGTTATTTAAAGACCATGAGTGTTGGTCCGGCCGGAGTCGAACTCTCGACCTCCCGCACAACATCCATTCGGTTCGACGAAACTTCGTCGAATGTGCCATTTTCGTTATTGCTTGCATTCACAGGACATAGTGATCTAATACCAACTTCTTCGAACTAACACCTTAGGAATTGTAGCTGACAGTAATGAGAATTTCCATTGTGACCTTGGGGGAGAAAGGGTTAACCAATGAAGCGTTCCCAACGAAAGTGTAACTTATTTCGTGGTTGGCGGGTTGAGACCAACTTATAAACAAACTACACTGATAATTTTCACTTCAATACTTTCTATCATGGAGTAACCGCGAAATAAGATAAAACCTGAAATATCCACGTAGAGAACGTTTGTTTCCCCTGCGGGTATTTAGCACTGGGATTATGTTCTGCATTTTCTGCATTTTAACCCACTTACAAATGGTTAAAGAACGTTTGTTGCCTTCGAGTGTTTTGAGCACTGGGAATATGTTCTGTATTTTCCGCCCTTTAACCCCCTTAGAAATAGTTAAATTTTTGTTTCTCTTACACTCTGTATGCTTGATCCTGAGACACGGAAAAAAATTACCTGAGTGCGATAATGTTGTTTTGATGTGCCACTAAATTATCTTCGTCTCGACGATATTGCTTGAAAATTTTTTCAACTTAACGGGAAAATTGGGAACCAGATCTTGAATTGTTAAGAGTCTTAAATAAAAAAGAAGTGCGTTTAATGTTTTTATTAAAGGTGAAAGCGTTCAACGGAGATAAGGGAAGTGATAGTGATGGTGATTGGTCCGAAGTACAACGTGTGTTCATTCCAGCTACGATTAAAAAACCGACTGGTATGTTTGACTTCTTGTATTACCATTGCCTTTTCTTTCTCATTTTTGTCTGTGAAAATCAATACTGTCGAATTTCCGTGGTTATTCGTGAATTCCTTTGCCTTGGGCCAGTAGTATGTAGTCAATACTAACTTTTTTCTTTCCTATTTCAGCATCAGTAACAAATCCCCGTTACACGTTTGTTAATGACACTGCAGTGACACTGGCATGGGGAAGTCCAGCCTCATCTGGTGGAACTACACTTCCTCCGAAGGTAGTTATCATTTGAATGATATACGGAAAATTTATTTTACGGTTTTTAGGCTCTAAAGATCAAATTTTACTTCCCAATACTTCTTTCTCACAAATCGTGCCCCAGGGAAATATCGCAAGATTGGGACGAAGGAAAAGCAACCGGAGTCCTTGAAAGGAATCGAACCAAGGAATTTTGGGTTAGCAGAGTCTCGTTGCTCTATCAGTGAGCTCCAGAGACTCTTCGGCACGATGCACAGTTAGACTCGTCACTCTTCTTCATTCCTCTACTGGTAATCGTCAGATCACCCCGACGATAGGTTCGGTGTTAACCGATTTGACTGGGCTTATTGTATGAAAAATAAATGTACTCGTGTGCTACTTCAAAACACTATTTGGTATTATCCACATTTTGGGTAGTCGTTTGTGACGGGCTCTCTGAAATTTGTCGTTTTGGGGGCGGAGTCTTAGAAGCCTCATTCAGTACGCGAAGATGGACCCGACGGCATTTTTTTTTTTTTCATTTATTTATCTATTTATTTTTTCCAGGGTTATAAAGTGTATGAGTTGACCACCGATGGCAAAATTCTCCTTGTTACGACGACTCAACATAATTACACCGTTTATTCGCTGTTCTCGCAAACCTCCTATTCATTTGTTATAAAACCATACAATGAGGCTGGCGAAGGACCCCCTGCTTCAATAGACGTAATAACTCGCGGAGGTAAGTTTGAAGTGGCGCATGTAGTCGCCGTAACTCTGAGGGTGGAATTACAATTTGAATGGCTAGGATGTAATGTTAATATCCCTCTGTTCACCTCCCCCGCTGGCTGATCGCTGAAGGCTCAAATCAGATCGCAACAGAGGTAAAACAAAACGCAAATCAAGGGGTGGTGAGGTTGGATGTTCTTGGCCCCACCACATTTGCCCCGCGCTCTACGCTTGCGTCGCAAACGGTTTTGTGTTCGCTCTCTGATTGCTCCTCGCACCCTTGTGAATTTGCTAGAGAATTTGACCTTATACCAGGTCAATGTCCTGTTGCTGGTCAGGTAAGTGTCCTCTCTTCATTCCTTTGCCGGACGATGGATTGACTCCAGGAAGCGGAAGGATTAATTCTATTTTATTAAAAACGAGATCATTGGATAATACAATTCAAGACTTTTTATTGGCTTAGCCAGTATGGTATATCAGCCAATATACCATAATCTACAAATATGGCAAGCGTACGTGTCAGCTTAAAATTAAAAGGGAGCTAAAAATTTAATAAAATTTAATAATTTAATTTAACGTTTTTAATAAAACAATTATTCCACTTGCGCTTGCTGGATATGAGATGATTATAGCCAACTCGGCGCTACGCGCCTCGTTGGCTATCTATCATCTCATATCCAACGCGCGCTCGTGGAATAATTGTTAAATATCCCAGCGACACAGTGTACATTTTCCGTACTTTTATCCACACATTTGCTGTGTTACTGACGAGGAGACTTTGTTCAACAATCAAGAGTTTCTTTTGGTGCTGATTATTTCCTTTATTCTCATGTCCTCTTTGTTCCATTCAATACTGGTCCTGTAAGGAGAAATTAAATGTTAGTCATGCTTAGGGTTTTACTCTTAAATCCCTGAGAGGGGTTAAGTTCTCCTTACGGCATCACCGCTGAATCACTCATTAAGCTCTTGATTGTTAAACAAATTCTCCTCGTCAGTTCCATAGGAAATATAAAAAAAAAGCTGTGTGGAGAATATGCATACTGATATCGGGATGTAAAGGATTATAATCTTGAGAAAAGGGAAGCTGCATCCTTCCATGTGTTTTTAACTAGCTTCGGAATTCCTATCTTGTTGAGTTTACGACGATAATCGAGCACCTTCAGTATTAACTTCTCGCGAATCGAGCTTGAGGGCCGTACCGGGGAATATTGGCCCAAGTCAAGGCAGTCTGGACCAAGTGCAGTGAGGGCAATACAAAAAAGCCTGACTGCCAATATTCCCAACTATGGCTCGAGCAAGCGAGGTGAGTATTTTATTATATGTTACTCGGAACAAACTTGTTGATTTTGAACATGCGGGTTTTGCGCGCGAAAAGACACTGGTTCGTTCCATCCGGCAAAATCCCAAAATAGATCCAATCAGAACGCTCGATTAACCTCGGGACTAACTTGCCATGTTCCTTTGCTTTGCTTGATTAGGGGACCCTCCTACGAATGTAAAGGCGACTCCCTTCAACGACTCAACCATTATACTTTCTTGGAGTGCGCCAAGGAGACACAGTCAGGGTGTGGTAAGTTGCAATATTTTTTTTTTTTGTTCCGAGTAAAACCTCTCTACAGTTGTAACAAATCTATAACCATCGCGTGGTCGGTACGAATGATTATTACACGCGCAACGGACTTCACGTCTAATCATACGTTTTACGGGGGGGAAATGGGGGGAAATGTGGCGCACGAATTGGGGACAAGTGCGTCACTGATTATCTAACTTCCTGTTCACGTCCTCTATGATCCTTAACTGTGTGAACATA